>NW_027100729.1:1254643-1554643 GCF_040412425.1 Macrobrachium rosenbergii
TGATTTATTTGCCTTATTTTGTTTAATAATTAATTTACTTACAGTATATTTCCTTTCAATCAAGTTTTGTTATTTAACAATTTAAATCTTTCTTGAATAATTTTTATGAATTAATAAATTAATTTCTGATTTAATTTTGACTGATGATTAATTCAGATTTAATCAATTTTTCAAATAATAATAATTTCCCTGAGACTGTTAAATGTCATGTATAATCTTTGAATTTAGAAATAAATTTTTGTATTTAAAATATTATATCAGAGTTTCATTCATTGACCCACCAGTAATTTTGATTTGAATTAGGGATAGAGTGGTAAGTGAGATGTTTTCCTTCAAGTAATTGAAGTGAGCTCGAACCAGGGAAATGAAATAAATAGAAATACTTGAACTTTATAATGTTAATGGAGTGATGCCCTTAGATTTTACCTCACACCTGTTTAATGAACTTTATCTGCTTTCTTTCATGATTGATAAGTTTTATAAGGGATCACTGTTGCCTTTAGAGAAATCAGTTGTCTTTTATGTGTGATGAGGGTTCAGGTGTCTGGCTTTTGTGAGGTAACTATAATTGTTGAATAATTGGTAAGTTTGGTAATCAAATATTAAGCACTTAGATACCAGGTTTGATTTAAAGAACAGACACTGGACACTCCGGGGTCACCATATATAAATGGTGCACTAGACTGGACCATTTCCCCATATATAAATGGTGCCTTAGACTCCGGGACAAGCACTTAGATATCAGGTTTGATTTGAAGAACAGACACTGGACACTTCTGTCACAATATATATATATATATATATATATATATATATATATATATATATATATATATATATATATATATATATATATATATATATATATATATATATATATATATATATATATATATATATATATATATATATATATATATATATATATATATATATATATATATATATATATATATATATATATATATATATATATATACATATATATATATATATATATATATTAACTTTATCACATACACAATTGTTCTGTGCATTAGTAGAATTACTAAAGGTCCTCATTCAAACTGGATGGTATCTAATGGAGTTTTTATTCAAAAAAGTTACAAGCTTTCTTGGACAAACAGTCCACATTATCAAGTATCCGTACGGATACTTGATAATGTGAACTGTTTGTCCAAGAAAGCTTGTAACTTTTGAATAAAAACTCCATTAGATACCATCCAGTTTGAATGAGGACCTTTAGTAATATATATATATATATATATATATATATATATATATATATATATATATATATATATATATATATATATCAATGGGGAGGACATAAAGACTTGCTAAAAGGGTCAATTTATTCCCGACGTTTCGTAATGGCTTCATTACATTTTCGAGGGCTGTATAAAATACGTAAAAACAAAACAAAATCTCTCTAAAAATATACAATATAAAAAAAAAATATATATAAAAAGTAAGAAGATATGGACCAACCTATTCAGTGGCAATGTTAAAACTAAACAGAAAACGAAAGACTAAGAGAGGTACAGTGTGCCGGCAGAGGTTTGGCTGTTTAACAAGGGGACGAGTCGTTTAATCATTAATGATTCCAAAATGGCCAATTCATGGCTGCTAGAGGCTCGCCCTAAAACAGAAAAATCCTTATTTTCAATTGAAGTTTTACATATTCTAGAGTGATTTCTGATATTCGAAAACTCTGGGTTAGTAATTTTACTGCCTGTCCTATAGCTTACTCCACGATGAGAGTCTATGCGTACCTTCAGAAGCCTCCTGGTGGATCCAATATAAGTTCCTAAGTTACATTTAGGACACGTATAGCTATACACACACCCGGAGGACATATAAGGGCATAAACGATCTTTGTACTTAAATAAAGACCCGATGGTGAGAGGATTGACAGGTATCAGGTGGACCTTAATGGCTCCAAACTTACTTTGGATCTGTTGTGAAAAGTTTTTTTCTAAAAGTATTATCAAATAAAAATGGAAATTTAGCATAAAAATTCAATTTAGGAACGCTGTAAATTGTAGGTTTGAAGGAGAAGTACTTGTCTAGAAGCGTTCAAGTATCTTAAAGACCAGTTCAGATGGGAAGCAGTTTTCCTTAAAATATTTACATAAAAGGCGATCTCATCTTTGGAAAGGTACCAATCAGAGGTTAGCGTTAGAGCCCTGTGGAGGAGAGTAAAAACAGAATTAATTTTAAAGTTAAAAGAACAAAAACTATAAAAATTTGACCCTAAGCCCGTAAACGTTCTTTTTCTAAAAATCGTGGTGTTAAAAATATTGTTTTTTCTAAGAACTAGGACGTCTAAAAAAGAAAGCTGATTTTCGTTTTCTTTTTCTAGGTAAACAACATTATGATGTTGTAAATTTAGAAAATCAAGGAAGGAATCAGCATCAAAATTATGTCTAAAAAGGGCAAAGGTATCATCAACATACCTTACATAAAAAGGGGGCGGCAGGCTAAGGGACAGTCATCTAAAAGTGCTCCTCCAGGGAGCACATGAAAATGTTGGCAAAAAGTAGGACCGAGAGGACTTCCCATTGCCATGCCGTCAACCTGCTTGTATAACTTACCGTTAAAAATAAAGGCTGTGTCCAGCACAGCCAGGCTTAAAAGATTTTTAAAAAACGAACGTTTAAAACCACTAAAAACTGTGTCGGGTTCAGGAAAAAGCTTATTTAAAATTATATTAATAGTTTCCTCTACAGGTACATTGGTAAATAAGGATTCTACGTCAAAGCTGGTCATGAACAGGTCTGAATCTTGCAATAAAATCTTTTCTTTAAATTGACTGGAATAAACTGGATTATATTACGAAAATGGAAGTCATTCTTAATGATTCCTCCAAATTCCATATGATTGGATCTCCCGATTATTCCAACATTTTCAAAACGGAAGATAAAATTAACCGTTTCCTGAGAACTCTGAAAAGTGAAAACATTATTAATAATGAAACTTATCAAGAATTGTTTGTCACAGGCTCGTCTTACGGTATCCTCTATGGGCTACCAAAGATTCATAAACAAGGTACTCCTTTGCGACCTATCCTTGCGTCATACAACGCCCCTAATTACAAACTGGCTAAATTTCTGGTTCCCTTGCTTGAGCCTTTAACTACAAATAATTTCACTTTAAAAAATTCCAGTCAATTTAAAGAAAAGATTTTATTGCAAGATTCAGACCTGTTCATGACCAGCTTTGACGTAGAATCCTTATTTACCAATGTACCTGTAGAGGAAACTATTAATATAATTTTAAATAAGCTTTTTCCTGAACCCGACACAGTTTTTAGTGGTTTTAACCGTTCGTTTTTAAAATCTTAAGCCTGGCTGTGCTGGACACAGCCTTTATTTTTAACGGTAAGTTATACAAGCAGGTTGACGGCATGGCAATGGGAAGTCCTCTCAGGTCCTACTTTTGCCAACATTTTCATGTGCTCCCTGGAGGAGCACGATTAGATGACTGTCCATTAGCCTGCCGCCCTTTTTTATATGTAAGGTATGTTGATGATACCTTTTGCCCCTTTTAGACATAATTTTGATGCTGATTCCTTCCTGATTTTCTAAATTTACAACATCATAATGTTAAGTTTACCAGAAAAAGAAAACGAAAATCAGCTTTCTTTTAGACGTCCTAGTTCTTAGAAAAAAACAATATTTTTAACACCACGATTTTTAGAAAAAGAACGTTTACGGGCTTAGGTCAAATTTTTATAGTTTTTGTTCTTTTAACTTTAAAATTAATTCTGTTTTACTCTCCTCCACAGGGCTCTAACGCTAAAATGATTGGTACTATTCCAAGATGAGATCGCCTTTTTATGTAAATATTTTAAGGAAAACTGTTAATCTGAACTGGTCTTTAAGATACTTCGAACGCTTCTAGACAAGTACTTCTCCTTCAAACCTACAATTTACAGTGTTCCTAAAATTGAATTTTATGCTAAATTTCCATTTTTATTTGATAATACTTTTTAGAAAAACTTTTCACAACAGATCCAAAGTAAGTTTGGAGCCATTAAGGTCCACCTGATACCTGTTAATCCTCTCACCATCGGGTCTTTATTTAAATACAAAGATCGTTTATGCCCTTATATGTCCTCCGGGTGTGTGTATATATACGTGTCCTAAAATGTAATTTAGGAACTTATATTGATCCACCAGGAGGCTTCTGAAGGTACAACATAGACTCTCATCGTGGAGTAAGCTATAGGACAGGCAGTAAAATTACAAACCCAGAGTTTTCGAATATCAGAAATCACTCTAGAATATGTAAAACTTCAATTGAAAATAAGGATTTTTCTGTTTTAGGCGAGCCTCTAGCAGCCATGAATTGGCCATTTTGGAATCATTAATGATTAAACGACTCGTCCCTTGTTAAACAGCCAAACCTCAAAAGGCACACTGTACCTCTCTTAGTCTTTCGTTTTCTGTTTAGTTTTAACATTGCCACTGAATAGGTTGGTCCATATCTTCTTACTTTTTATATATATATATTTTTTTATATTGTATATTTTTAGAGAGATTTTGTTTTGTTTTTTACGTATTTTATACAGCCCTCGAAAATGTAATGAAGCCATTACGAAACGTCGGGAATAAATTGACCCTTTTAAAAGTCTTTATGTCCTCCTCCCCATTGATGTATACCTGGCTGTGGCCACCGCTGTTTGGATGTTGATTGGATCTCTACGCGTGTCTTGGGCCTCTTTCTGCTGGACCGTGCCTGCTCTGTTGCAATGGAACTTCGAAGCTTCTTCTATGTGTTTCTGTTTCTACTGAGGATTAGATGGAGAGGGTGTGATCATTTTCATCAACTCGTCAGGCGACGCTATGGTGCTGACTTACTGGCGAAATGCAGAAATTTAGAAAGACATTACCGAAAACTGGAAAAAGCAAAACTTGATCTGGAATTTCTGCAGTACTGTTCTTTAAATAGCATTGTGCCTAATTTTGTGAAGTTTAAACTTTATAAATCATCCCTATATTCTTCACAGTTTTACTCGGACACTACAAGGAAATTACTGGATATTGAAATAACTAGCAAACAAAGGATTATTGATAAACATTTAAGTGTCGTTAACAGTTGCCGGTCAGAGGTTGTCTCTAGTCTCTCTCTTATAGATAGCATTATTTTTAAGACCCTTTTTAACAAAACAATACAGGATTTTATTGACAATGTACAACTACGTCATAACAAGAAGCTAAAAAACTTAGGCATTTCTATTCCCAAATTTCATACAAAACGTACCTCTGTTTTTAACTTTTCCAATTATGTATTATCTAAGAGGGAAGAATTTCTCCTTTCTCTGGGTTTGGATTTCTGCCTGCCTAACTTTAAACCTAACTATTACAAGTTTTTTTGCCGTTAGAATCTATTTTTCACAGACTTAAATCGCTGCCTTTTGATGTCCACCTTGGTGATCTAAAAAAATCGCTTATTTGATCTGTCACATCACACTTTCAGAAAACTAAAGACCCAATGGACCCCATTTTTAAAAAGACCGATTATGAAATTCTAAAGGAACTGTCACAGAAAGAAGACCTCATAATCACGAAACCAGATAAAGGTAAGGGAGTTGTTTTGTTGAATAAACTGGATTATATTACGAAAATGGAAGTCATTCTTAATGATTCCTCCAAATTCCATATGATTGGATCTCCTGATTATTCCAACATTTTCAAAACGGAAGATAAAATTAACCGTTTCCTGAGAACTCTGAAAAGTGAAAATATTATTAATAATGAAACTTATCAAGAATTGTTTGTCACAGGCTCGTCTTACGGTATCCTCTATGGGCTACCAAAGATTCATAAACAAGGTACTCCTTTTGCGACCTATCCTTGCGTCATACAACGCCCTAATTACAAACTGGCTAAATTTCTGGTTCCCTTGCTTGAGCCTTTAACTACAAATAATTTCACTTTAAAAATTCCAGTCAATTTAAAGAAAAGATTTTATTGCAAGATTCAGACCTGTTCATGACCAGCTTTGACGTAGAATCCTTATTTACCAATGTACCTGTAGAGGAAACTATTAATATAATTTTAAATAAGCTTTTTCCTGAACCCGACACAGTTTTTAGTGGTTTTAACCGTTCGTTTTTAAAATCTTTTAAGCCTGGCTGTGCTGGACACAGCCTTTATTTTTAACGGTAAGTTATACAAGCAGGTTGACGGCATGGCAATGGGAAGTCCTCTCGGTCCTACTTTTGCCAACATTTTCATGTGCTCCTGGAGGAGCACTTCTTAGATGACTGTCCCTTAGCCTGCCGCCCCCTTTTTATGTAAGGTATGTTGATGATACCTTTGCCCTTTTAGACATAATTTTGATGCTGATTCCTTCCTTGATTTTCTAAATTTACAACATCATAATGTTAAGTTTACCCTAGAAAAAGAAAACGAAAATCAGCTTTCTTTTTTAGACGTCCTAGTTCTTAGAAAAAACAATATTTTTAACACCACGATTTTTAGAAAAAGAACGTTTACGGGCTTAGGGTCAAATTTTTATAGTTTTTGTTCTTTTAACTTTAAAATTAATTCTGTTTTTACTCTCCTCCACAGGGCTCTAACGCTAACCTCTGATTGGTACCTATTCCAAGATGAGATCGCCTTTTTATGTAAATATTTTAAGGAAAACTGCTTCCCATCTGAACTGGTCTTTAAGATACTTCGAACGCTTCTAGACAAGTACTTCTCCTTCAAACCTACAATTTACAGTGTTCCTAAATTGAATTTTTATGCTAAATTTCCATTTTTATTTGATAATACTTTTAGAAAAAACTTTTCACAACAGATCCAAAGTAAGTTTGGAGCCATTAAGGTCCACCTGATACCTGTTAATCCTCTCACCATCGGGTCTTTATTTAAGTACAAAGATCGTTTATGCCCTTATATGTCCTCCGGGTGTGTGTATAGCTATACGTGTCCTAAATGTAATTTAGAACTTATATTGGATCCACCAGGAGGCTTCTGAAGGTACGCATAGACTCTCATCGTGGAGTAAGCTATAGGACAGGCAGTAAAATTACAAACCCAGAGTTTTCGAATATCAGAAATCACTCTAGAATATGTAAAACTTCAATTGAAAATAAGGATTTTTCTGTTTTAGGCGAGCCTCTAGCAGCCATGAATTGGCCATTTGGAATCATTAATGATTAAACGACTCGTCCCCTTGTTAAACAGCCAAACCTCTGCCGGCACACTGTACCTCTCTTAGTCTTTCACTGACGTTTTCTGTTTAGTTTTAACATTGCCACTGAATAGGTTGGTCCATATCTTCTTACTTTTTATATATATATATTTTTTTTATATTGTATATTTTTTAGAGAGATTTTGTTTTGTTTTTTACGTATTTTATACAGCCCTCGAAAATGTAATGAAGCCATTACGAAACGTCGGGAATAAATTGACCCTTTTTAGCAAGTCTTTATGTCCTCCTCCCCATTGATGTATACCTGGCTGTGGCCACCGCTGTTTGGATATATATATATATATATATATATATATATATATATATATATATATATATATATATATATATATATATATAGAAATCATCAACACACAATCACGTGTGGAACAGAAATAAATTTCTGACTCACGTCGATCGAATTTCTTTTCTCTCAGGTGGAAAGCAAAGGTGCGTTACCACTGGGCCACAAGTCTAAAGAAATCGGGACCTGAGGAGGGGAACTGCGCTAGGAGTGAAAAACCTGGGCAAGCCCCTTGCATACCAGACAATTTTCCCAACCCGACTCAGCAATGACCCAATGGACAACATTTCAAATTATCACTTCTGAGATAAAGATAAATCATCAACACACAATCACGTGTGGAACGAAATAAATTTCTGACTCACGTCGGGATCGAACCAGGTCTCTCAGGTGGAAAGCAATATGTTACCCACTGGGCCACACAAGTCTAAAATAAGTCGGACTTGACATAACTGCACCCGCAGAATTACCTGGGCAAGCTAACTGCTTGCATACCAGCAATTTTTCAAAACAAATGACTCAGCAATGGCCAATGGACAACATTTCATTCAAGATTATCCCTTCTGAGTGAATAAGATGAAATCATCATATATACAATATAATACGTGGAACAGAAATAAATTTCTGACTCACATCGGGATCGAACCCCAGTCTCTCAGGTGGAAAGCAGGACCGTTACCCACTGCATCCATCACAGTGTCAAAGAAGTCGAACTCGAGAGCAACTGCACCCAAAAATTACCTGGGCAAGCCAACTGCTTGCATACCAGCGAGCGAGGATCAAATCTTTCCGACTCAGCAATGACCCAATCGGACAACATTTCATTCGAATTATCTTTCTGAGTGAATAAGATAAAATCATCAACACAATCACGTGTGGAACAGAAATAAATTTCTGACTCACATCGATCGAACCCAGGTCTCTCAGGTATGCAAGCAGTTAGCTTGCCCAGGTAATTCCTGGGTGCAGTTGCTCTCAGGTTCCGACTTTTTTAGACTTGTGTGGCCCAGTGGGTAACGCCCTTGCTTTCCACCTGAGAGACCTGGGTTCGATCCCCGACGTGAGTCAGAAATTTATTTCTGTTCCACACGTGATTGTGTGTTGATGATTTCTATCTTATTCACTCAGAAGGGATAATTCGAATGAAATGTTGTCCATTGGGTCATTGCTGAGTCGGGAAGTTGGGGAAAACTCGCTGGTATGCAAGCAGTTAGCTTGCCCAGGTAATTCCTTGGGTGCAGTTGCTTTCAGGTTCCGACTTCTTTTAGACTTGTGTGGCCCAGTGGGTAACGCCCTTGCTTTCCACCTGAGAGACCTGGGTTGATCCCCTAACGTGAGTCAGAAATTTATTTCTGTTCCACACGTGATTGTGTGTTGATGATTTCTATCTTATTCACTCAGAAGGGATAATTCGAATGAAATGTTGTCCATTGGGTCATTGCTGAGTCGGGAAGTTGGGGAAAACTCATGGTATGCAAGCAGTTAGCTTGCCCAGGTAATTCCTGGGTGCAGTTGCTCTCAGGTTCCGACTTCTTTTAGACTTGTGTGGCCCAGTGGGTAACGCCCTTGCTTTCCACCTGAGAGACCTGGGTCGATCCCGACGTGAGTCAGAAATTTATTTCTGTTCCACACGTGATTGTGTGTTGATGATTTCTATCTTATTCACTCAGAAGGGATAATTCAATGAAATGTTGTCCATTGGGTCATTGCTGAGTCGGAAGTTGGGGAAAACTCGCTGGTATGCAAGCAGTTAGCTTGCCCAGGTAATTCCTTATGCAGTTGCTCTTTCACTGTTCCGACTTCTTTTAGACTTGTGTGGCCCAGTGGGTAACGCCCTTGCTTTCCACCTGAGAGACCTGGGTTCGATCCCGACGTGAGTCAGAAATTTATTTCTAATTCCACACGTGATTGTGTGTTGATGATTTCTATCTTATTCACTCAGAAGGGATAATTCGAATGAAATGTTGTCCATTGGGTCATTGCTGAGTCGGGAAGTTGGGGAAAACTATCGCTGGTTCGCAAGCAGTTAGCTTGCCCAGGTAATTCCTTGGGTGCAGTTGCTTTCAGGTTCCGACTTTTTTAGACTTGTGTGGCCCAGTGGGTAACGCCCTGCTTTCCACCTGAGAGACCTGGGTTCGATCCCGACGTGAGTCAGAAATTTATTTCTGTTCCACACGTGATTGTGTGTTGATGATTTCTATCTTATTCACTCAGAAGGATAATTCGAATGAAATGTTGTCCATTGGGTCATTGCTGAGTCGGGAAGTTGGGGAAAGTCATTGGTATGCAAGCAGTTAGCTTGCCCAGGTAATTCCTTGGGTGCAGTTGCTCTCAGGTTCGACTTTTTTAGACTTGTGTGGCCCAGTGGGTAACGCCTGCTTTCCACCTGAGAGACCTGGGTTCGATCCCGACGTGAGTCAGAAATTTATATATATATATATATATATATTTATATATGAATGTCTTTTCCTGTAATACTACAGTGTAATATGAATATAAGAAGGCCTTATATTCATATATATATCTTCTTCGTTTTAACGTGCTTTTATACCCATTTTTATTTGGGGTAAGCACGGTGCCTTCTTTGAAGGACTTTTGATTTGGCGGTGGGGTAGGCCGTGAATCCTCGACCGGCTGCCCTGCCTGACATCGCTTAGACCCCAGTAACGAACCGGTACCGAACGTGTACATGTATTACCGAAACCCCAGCTCCCTTTCTCCCAGCAGCACGAGGAGAACTGGGCAGGTAGTCTGACAGTTCGAGACGTGTGAAGTGTCTGTTATGTTTTTAGAAGATGTTGGAGTGGCTTTGTTTATGTGTGTATTAGTCTGTAACATCCAATTGCTTTCAGCAAACCTATCCGTTGATTACTCCCGGGATGTCTACACGGATAGCAAAGTTTCCGCCTCTGACTGGTCGGCTGCGGGGATTGAACCCTCGCCACAGGCTTCTATGAAGTCTGTGGTTGCCACTCTACCAACCAAGCCATCGAGGCTTTTATATTCATATATATATATATATATATATATATATATATATATATATATATATATATATATATATATACATACATATATACAGTATATATATATATATATATATATATATATATATATATATATATATATATATATATATATCTATATATATGTGTGTGTGTGTGTGTGTGTGCAGTAATGTTTATGCATGCATATGTAGATATGTATGTATGTGTATATATGCATGGAGGTACATATAAGAGATCATGATGATGATAATATTATTATAAATATTAGGCCTGAAGAGGCAGTTTCATGATGATTCATCAGAGTTGTAACCTCTCCTTGGTAGACCAACTTCTGAGGCTAATGGGAGGAATGTCTTATTCCTTTTACAACTCAGTTGTAGTAAAGTAATGGAAACAGTTGTGTAGAAGTCATGTAAAGTAGCCCTACTCAACCATTAGTAGCTGTTTTTGACAGTGTCCCATCATTGTCTCCTTAACCCCTAAGTGTTTAAGGCCATCACCCAAGATGTCTTGAATCTGGAGATTAGAAACTTCTTAGCACTACCTTTGAAGTCTTCCCTCTAGTGTCTTGCCCCTACAGCCTTTTTTGCATGCAAGTTCCACATAGAGTTTCCCAAACCACTCTTGAGTTCTGCTTCAGCAGTGATCTGGCTCTCATTCTAAGTAGAAAATTTTATGTGTAACCATAACTGATGTTGTGAACTCCCAGTTCAAGCAGGCTGAGTGGATCCTGAGAAGGCTGTGTGTGTGTGTGCAGAGTTTCAGAAGTGTCTGGCAAAAGTCAGGAAGAACCTTTGGTGGTGATGGTTCTCAGGGAAGGATTTATACACTCTACCTTTTCTACCTCTGTCAACTTCTGACACCTTCTGCCCACACTCTTCACACAGAGAAGTTGAGAGTTGGGAGGGTAAGTTGGATAGTTGTTATGCAATGAGGCCAAAGAGGCATGGGCATTTCCAGCCTCAACCAATTCAAATGGTTGAACATTGTTTCTGTGGCCACACTAACCCACCATCCTCATTCTATGTGGTAGTCAGCTAATTTTATCAGTAGGTAAGATTCATTCCAAATAATGATAATTTTCATAATAAAAATTATTTGGATTCTTACCTACTGTTAAAGTGGAAACCCACCCAGCCTCCCCACATCTTAGTGGGTGGTCATGAAGAATACTGACAAGAAAGTAAACATTCTGATGCCACCTGGTGGGAAACAGGTGATCACAGAGAGAGTCGTGGGGCATTAGCCAAGCGCTATTCTTTTGTTTTGTATGCTTGTTGTACTTAATGGCACGAAGATGGAAGCTAACTTTAACAGTAGGTAAGTGTCCAAATAATTAATTATATGAAAATTATCATTTTGTACCCTATTTTTTTTACCTGTTTGATGTTTATAGTACTGTACAGTATACACTACAATACTGTACACATAATGAAAACCAAACTGTACAATACTGTTTACCTAATAAATGTGTGAAAAGATTGACATTGAAATTCTCTCTCTCTCTCTCTCTCTCTCTCTCTCTCTCTCTCTCTCTCTCTCTCTCTCTCTCTCTCTCTCTCTCTCTCTCTCTCTCTCTTTCACGTGTTTGCTTGCCAGAACTGTTTAATGGGCCAAACTTGAAAAATCTCTTTTTTTATGAAAATAACCCTTGGGGAGAAAGATGTGCAAATGCACAGCATCATACATGTATGAATATGCACATGTATACACATACGTGTATGTCAACACATGCTTGTTTGATATTGAAAGTAGCTACTATTTTGTACTGCAGTTTGTACCTCCACATTAAAACCTAATAAACATTTCATTCAAATCTTATTGTAGATTTATTACAGCATTATTGTTATTTATTTGTTGTGGCATAAAAAATGTTCTTCCAAAACATCTGAAGCTACTAGAGCTTAGGCTATCATATATTATTTGTTGAAATCGTATATTATTTGTTGAAACGACTTTGAAATCTGTATTGCACTATATTTACTGAAAACACTGATGATGCACTTATTTAATTACATTCCATTAAAGGATATTAATTTTATCACGTACTGTGTATCGAGTTCTTACTCTGACTGTGAGCAATGAATAGAAGCAAGGTGACACATGCCATGCAGAGTTCTCTAAGGTATGGAAATCAATCCTCGAGAGAGATGGAGACGCAAAACTGCAAATGGCATCACCTTTGAAGACTAAAAAGAAAGATTACACTTCACATTTGCCTAAATTGATAACAAGAGCTTTTGAACCTGCTGAGTGAAGAGAGGGAGATTTACAGATATCATGTACAGTAGTTTGTAAACGGTTACAACTGAATGAGCAGCAAACAAGATCTAAATGCAATATCTAATAATTTTGTTGTCTCTTTGGCTTATATGGGTATGAAGTAACTGTTGCCCCAACTCATTCTAATTTACCAGTTGGGACTGAATGAAAAGTGGACAAGAACTAAAGCAATATCTAGTCTTTTGTTTGTGTTGTATGGACAGGCAATACCTTTAAGTACTTTACTTTGCAATTAAATTTACATTGTACAAAGTTCAGTTGATTTGTTGATTATATGTAAATTATGCAATTTTTCATTTTTATAATTTCTTTAATGTCAAGTACTGTATTTATTGCCAATTATCATTTTTATAATTTTATCTTGTGCATCTAGATTATGTGTATTGTCATTTTTAGTATTTTATTTCATGTATCCAGATTGTGTGAATTGAAATAAAGAATACAGTATTATTATTATTATTATTATTATTATTATTATTATTATTATTATTATTATTATTATTATTATTATTATAAAGATCTGACTTGAGGCATGTTCGACTTAGTCGCTGCCTGAGGAAAGGATCTCTGTTGTAACTCAGTAACTGCCTTTATTGCTTCTTATGTTTCTCATGTGTAGTATCGAATACTATTTGAATGACCTCACAGCATGTGATAAGCTAACATGCTCTTATGTTTTGTATCAAACCAGTTGTGTTTTTGTACACTGGCCACAATGTTGGCCTAACAATAAACCTTACATTTTTGCAACCAACTTTTTTACCATTTGAAGTAAATATTGAAGTAGTAGTATCAGTATATGGTGTACTACTATTTACTGATAACTGCCCCCGTTAAAGTGACTTTGTACTGAATAAAAACAGATTATTCATAACCTGAGAAATAATCGTCTTCTTCAAGAGCTTTTCCTAGAAAGTAATAAAACTACATTTTAAAGAACACAGAAATACTGTGTCATCTAAAGGATGGACTCAAAAGAGCCAATTTTATTAAAGTAATTTGTATTTTTCCCAACATACAAACCCAAAGTCCTGTACTTGGTGATTTATCTTGCAGACGCGAGCTGGAATGGCTGTTAAGCTTTCAGACACGGTCATTACTTACCGATGGGGGGTGTGGGGAAGCCCTACCCACTCGTCAGGGCCTAAGCATCACCCTTTCAGGCCCCAGTACTTGCATAAAAATGGGGCCCCTCCCACACTCTCCCTCTCCCTCTCCCTCTCCCCCTGGGAGCCTCACACACCACCTCCATCCCAGGTCTCACACAGTTCAAGAGTCCAACCACAGGCTTTGGTGAAATATTAGGAATATATCAACTCAATTAGTTTGTATGAATTCATTGCAAGAGCAAGTGGGTGTACCCAAAATATAGTCAATCATCAGTTATTAAAATTGAAAAAAAAATAAATAATAGTAATGTTAGGGGAGAATGGGCCCCTTGAGCATCCTTTGTCCTTTGATTTTGTTTTTTCTCTAAAAAGAAAAGTTGAAATAAATAACCTGCTGTCACGGGATACCCCAGACTGCCAGGTCCTGGGAAAATAGTACCCTTCCCCCCAATGCTTGGGCCCTGCCTCGTCAGCCTGTACTCCACTTTGCCTTTTGGCCCAGGTACCAGAGTGAGGGGTGGCTGAGGTGGGCCGTAAATGCAAAGACCTTCAGGTTTGTATTTTAGGAGAAATAGAAATTACTAAAAAATTTGCTTTTTGTCCCTACACAAATACAAACCTTCGTTCTCTACATAGGAGACTTACCTATTGGGGGGGTGGGAGTCTTGGCAATTCTCTGAACCTCCTGGTTGGTTCTACCCAGCCAGGAATGCCTTCCTATTCTGGAAGAGCTGAGGAAGGAATCCCACACCTCTAGCTTGTTGGACGTACGGGATGTTGCAACTCCTAGACCTCTGGGCTTAACGTAGTGAGTTTCCATGATTACCTTGAAGGCTTAGATGAACCCAATAGTTGTGGTGACAATAAAACTTGCTAGTTAAAATTGGTGGGTTATTGTCACTGTCAGTCCCTCTGCGCCCTTGTCAAGAGAGGGAGGGGGGGGACATGCATCTAATCATTCTACTAAAAGATGAAAGACAGGGTGGCCCTGTTGTGCACTCGCCTGCATAACTCGTCCATCCAGCAAGTGATGACCCACCACCTGCCTCTTTGCCCTACGAGAGAGAAAGGTAAAAGAGAAAAGGGAGGAGACCAGCCACTCGCCCACATTCTCTCGCTTTTAACGCAGCCGCTGTCTCTGTCTCTGCGGTAGAGCTCCCTCAAGACCAACAGCAAGAGGAAGAGGTGTAAGAGGTGCAAAAGAAACGAGCAGGTAAAAGTTACTACTGGTTTATTACAAATTCAGGCAGTTTATATAGCGGCCGACTGGCGCCGAACCGCAGAAGACAATGACATTGAGCGTGACCTGAGGTAAAAAACAATTAACAATAATATTCGGCGAACAAGTACAATTTACAATACAAAAACGTATAGAGCTTCAATATGGATACAGTCTTGATGCCTGCGAATAAAGAAACATACCATACATAATTTATGACAGTTGGACAAATACATATAAAGTTGAAATGGTAGAAAATGCGTGACCTGGCACGTTAGGCGTGACGAACTGAATGTGAAGAAAGCGGGAAGTCACCAAAGAAAACTTTCTCAGCGGAGACTTAATTAATGACGCCTTTGAAGCACTCCGCTGACGTCGATGTGGTGACTTCACAGAGGCACCTCTGGTCTCCAGGGATCCGGTCCATTAGCGACGAGACTCTGCGGCCGAATAAGCATTTGCACGTGGAAGTGAGCAACAGCAACAGCGAGCTGGAGAATGGGACTCCTCCTCGTCCCAGAAGGATGCCAGGAGGAGGACTGGCCACTTCGTGATCACATCCAAGATAGTGGACCCCAACACCTGCGAGTCGGAAGTGGAGATATGGAGGCAGAATGGGGCCGCTTGGCTGAGTTTAGTGAACTGGTCCGGGGGGAGGGGGGAGTGACTGGACGGTAGATCAGTCTAGTGTTATTCCACATTTACCTAGTGTTGATAATGTTGTTTTGGACTTAAACTTTGGGGTCAGTAACGTGAGCAACTGTGGTGTCGGTCAGCCTGGAAGTGACTTGGAAATGAACTGCGCAGTTTGCCAGGCCATACCCATGAGTAGTATATCAGTTGACGACAGTGGGTCGTTATCATTTGACACAGACAATAATAATCCTCTCTTGCCAACATCCTTGCCAGTGCCAAAGAGCGTTGAGGAGGACTACATCAGTGCGAACAAAGAGAGGACTATTCAGAACTGGGTGAATTAGGTGCGGAGGTGGAAACTAACAGTCTAGAGACACCAAACGGAATGGACAGTTTTAACAATGCCAATTCTAGTAAGAAGGTTCCTTTCACATTCAAGAAATAAGTACAGTATTTTAATAGTGTTAGGAATTCTAGGAACCACGAGGAAGACCTCTGAAAAAGCAGTTATACATTAAAATTGTTTACACGCTCCTGTGTATTTTGTATGTAGTTAACCTCTTTGCATGAAAGATATAAAGTGGTGTTGAAAGGAAGGTCCTTCTCTAAAAGGAAGGTCCTTCTGTAAAAGGAAGAACCTGCACTTAGCAGGCAAAAAATGACGCTTCTGCTTGTTGTTGATGAAATGGAGGACCTAATTGTTCAAAGGTGTGCAGGCTATCACTCTAATTTTCTGTACATGTAAGAGAGAGCTACAGAACTTTTTCTGGCGTCAAAGGGACACAGCCTATGGCACTGCCTTCTTCCTTGTGCCAGTCACCACTTCCCTTCAGTCTCTTCTTCATTAGCTGTCTGCAACTCTGCCCTCTCCAGTTTTCACTTCATTTGAGAACTTAAATCTTTCACAAAAGTTCTTTGAGACTGGAAATATGTCTGATAGATCAGACGCACTGATTGACCACTTTTTAGTGACAGCAGATTTATTAAGATAGACTGGTGATGATTGTGTTGTTTTGAAGCTGAATACTTTTGAATTTTTATTATACTCTAAAATTGATAAAGATTAAAAACAACTGTCAAATTGATGGGTTGAATATTGTCTCAAGGTTTTTTACAGTCGACCTCATTTGCCATCAAGGGACCTTCAAATGGTTGCGGTACTTTTATGTTAATTTTTTTTTTATGTCACTTTTAGGTAAATAAAAACAAAACCAGTACATCTCTTTGCTGTTGGTAAACAGAAGCCACAAGTATATTGGTTCCAGGCAAAACGAGAAGCATCTTTGGACACATATTTGTGTATAAAAGAAGACACTGTTCTTTTGATTTTGGATGAAAGGAGTTATTTGTGATGTGTGTAGGAAGTCCTTCTGTTTATTGTCTCAGGATAAAAGCGTTTGTGTTTTCTATGGAAAAGAATTTCCTCTTCTGTCGTTTGTCTGGGTAAAAGAAGACGGCCTTGCATTGTTTGTAGTGGAAAGAAGGCAATTGTGTGTTTATTGTAGGTCAAGAAAGACACCTCTCTTCACTGTTTGTAGCAAAAAGGCAAAAGTGTTTACTTTTTGTAGGTGAATGCAAGAAAATGTTTCTTTAATGTTGGTAAAAGATACCAATTGTTTACTTTCTGTAGGTGAACGAACACAGTAACATCAGATTATTGTTTCCATATTAAAAGGTGCTGTGTTTAAGAGAGAACAAAAAACATGTGCATATACTGTTTCCTTCCCTCGTATGAACAATGCAGCATATCCTAGGGTTAGGTTTCGCCTTCCGTAATAGAGGACAATCTTCAAATCCCTAGATATTTGGAAACACGAATATGAAATTCGTGTACCGTACAGACAAACAAAACGTGTATTAGTTGGTGTTGCTGGAGACACTGGAGATTGTGGACTTGCAGCTGGTACATGTACTCTATGTATATGATTAGAACAGGGGTGTCAAACTCATGGCCTGCGGACCAAATGTGGCCCGCTGGATGGTTTTAAGTGGCCCGCGAGGTGCCAAGAGATTTTTCAGCTGAGAAAAATTTAACTAAAGTTACTAGAATTTTGAAACGAGACATAATAAGTTTTACCTTTCATTTATATGGCAATAATTTATTAATTTGTTTCATATTATAATTGCTGGCAATAAGGCTCTTTTATTTGCATATCTTAATAAATGAGTCATAAGTAATTACCAAGTGCATAATTGGCCCTCGAAAGGATTTGAGTTTGACACCCCTGTAATGATTAGAACATTTTGTTTTATAAGTCATCATAAATACCTGCGAACCGTTTCAAGAATACATAAGTGCCCACTTATCTGCAACTTACTTTTTTACAGGTGTGATTTGAACGTAACTTGTGACTGTCACATCCTTACTTAACATATCAGTATCACAATGCTGTGTGACACAAAGAGCCTCTGTGGAATTCCTTCATCTTTCCCAAATCTCCACTTGTCTCCAGCCTCCTCCCATATGTGGGTAGTGCCTTCAGTGCACCTCGTGCAGTACACTGTAGGCATTACTTGGGGTTCTTCGCAGCATCCCTTCCATGGCCCCTAGTTGCTGTGACCCCTTTCATTCCTTTTACTGCGTCACCTTCATCTTCTCTTTCTTCCAGCTTACTTTCCTCAACCCTCTCCTAAAAGCTGTTTCACAGTGCTTCAGCTGCAAAAGGGTTTTCCTCCTGTTATGCCTCTCAGACCTTTTTATGCCTCTCAGTTTTCCTCTCAGTGCTGAATGACCTCTTCAAAGGTCCCAGCGCTTGGCCTTTGGCCTAAATTTTATATTCCATCCATGAAAACTTTAATTTAATTCCAGTTCAACTTTTGAAGGCATTATACAGTAGAGCATTAATACATGGGAAAATTAATAGTAATGAAAAGTTTTATACATTATTCACTGTATTGAGCACCATTAAGGTCAAGTCAGGAAACCCACACAGTTTTTCTCCTTTGTTCAAAACAGAATTCAGGAGGCTGATGAAGAGGTATACATGTCTGTCAGTTTACTAAAACGACTGTAAATACTGGTCCTGTTCATGAAATTGATAGTCTGCAGTTGCTTTCCAAGTCTCCAGTGCCACACAGTGTTGCACTTTCTTATATCAATGGCATTTTGGATCAGTATAGCCACATGCAGTCCTCAAAAGCAATCTCCATTGCTCCTTTTAAATTTATCATAGCTCTCGTCTAAGCATGTCTGGGTCAGCCAATAATTCTGGGACTACAGAAGTCCCAAAGATGATGCTATCGTGTATGTTCTCCTACAGGTTGTGTGAAGGACATGTCCAAACCGTCTCCATCTCCCCTACATCATTATCTCATCTGGCGTGGTGGGTCTTTCATCACTTTCATTATGGCAGCATTTCTCACTCTGTCCTGCCCTCCAACTCTTAATATTCTCCTTGAAGCTTCATTCTCACCTCACACCAGATAGTTTGGCAAAGTTGCTGACATTATGAATGAAATAATAAGTTATGTGTAATGTTTGTTTATGTTTTGGCAGATTCAGCATTTTTTTATGTAGCACAGACCATTAGGGCTACGATTATCCAAGTTAATTTTATACTCTGTGGTTACTGTGTATGGTTCCATAGCTTGGACTTGTCCCTTGCACTACACCAATACACCAGCAGGACTCTTGAGGGCACCAGAAGAGTTGAAAGACCCAGACCTACTAGGATGAGAACTATGAAAAGAGAGGCTTCAGATGAGAGAGAGAGAGGAGATTTGTGGAAGATAAAGCACAGGAAAGGGGAAAGATACGGGTGGCGTAATTTTACAGAGGCCCTTTGCATCGCACAGCATAAGAAGCAATGATGATGAATTTGACGGTTGGAGGTTTTTGTTGAATTACTTCATCATTTCTTCACAATTTTCAGTCAATTTATGGCAGGATTTGGAGGAGTGTTGGAATTTGTGACAAATCAAAACAGACTGAAGGTGCTGAGATGAATTTTTTGCCCAGTATATAAGATCTAAGAGGAATTAAAAGGTTGAGGAATGCTGAGATACAGAGAAGTTTCATTGTTTTTTAGATGGTTCATTCATGTGAAGGGAATGGGCGACAATAGGCTGATGAAAGAAAGTATGTATGAATCAGAAATGTCAGGTGGAAAGAGAAGAGGAAGACCTCAAAAGTACAGTACTGGACAGATGTAGTGAAAGAGGTTTGGAAGGAAGGACCTTAATATCTAGCAAGCAGGAAAATGCACTGAAGCCAGAGGTGAGTGGCACATTGTATGTAGGGTATTCAATGTGCTGCTGATGTGCATATTGTGTATGGTGTAACTGGTTCTTGCGTTGTTTTTTCAATGGAGTTGCCCCCTGTTAGGGAGAAATGGCTTTTATAATTAAAAAATAGAATTCAAAGGAACAACTATTTTAAAGAATTCTTTGTCAGAATCTTCAAAGTTAATTGAGATATTTTTTGTTAAGAACAAACTCGCTCAGGCTATCCATACAAGAGTTAAGATTCTGAATTGGGTCAAAATATCTCTTAGACACTTCCATGACTCATGTAGGGGGTTAATGCCATCAGTGAGCCTAAGCAGTGCACTGTAGGCATTACTTGATAAGATTCTTTGTTGTGCCCCTTCCTTAGGCCCCTAGCCGCTATAACCCCTTTCATTCTTTTAATGTACCTCCGTTCATATTCTCTTTATCCCATCTTACTTTCCTCAACCCTTTCTTAACAATTGTTGCAAAGTGCTTCTTCAACTGCAAAAGGTTTTCCTTCTGTTAAGCCTCTCAAACCTCTCTCTTCCTCTCAGTTTCCCTCTCAGTGCTGAATGACCTCATCAGAGGTCCCAGCACTTGCTTGGTCTTTGGCCTGATTTTTATATTCCATTCCAGTTTCTGTTGAAGGAAGGAAGGAAGGAAGGGGTGAGGAGGAACGTTGGTCAGGAAAGCTGTGGATATGGAAGTAGTAGGAAGGCCCAGGAAGTCCTGGAGAAAGAGAAGAGCAGAAGACCCAGACTGTATGGGAGTTCAGGCAGAAAGAGCGCAGGACAAAAGAGTAGGGAGAGAGAGAACTCATATCACGTCTAACCCCATAAAAGGGTAAAGCTAACGTCAAGACATTTACGAAGGTGACGAGATTGTAGGAACTATGCCGCCATGAAAACAAATCTTCTCATCTCGGCCACAACTGAAATGTGGAACAGTCTGTCCATTGCAGTTGTGGAATGTTCTCATCTGATGTTTAGGTGAGGAGCAGTTTCATTCCTTTTCTCTCTCTCTCTCTCTCTCTCTCTCTCTCTCTCTCTCTCTCTCTCTCTCTCTCTCTCTCTCTCTCTCTCTCTCTCTCTCTGTCTTGAATTTCAGGTGTATTGGTTTTATTTCAAATGAAAAAACTGTGAAGTTCAAAGATGTACGTTTGAGGTCATGTAATGTTGAAACTGACCTTCTTAGTCACAGTCAAAGTGTGATTGAAAGCCATTTTCAGAGGCAAAATAACTCATGTCTGTGATGAATAGTGAAAGATCATCTTTCATTTATGTTTTGATAATGAAAATGATCACATAAGGGCAATATTAGACTAATACGGTCAGTAAGAAACAATACCAAGCTGCTCTTATGACTAAAACGAAATAGAGATTGAAATACGTAAAATAAGATATTAAATATATATATATATATATATATATATATATATATATATATATATATATATATATATATATGTATATATATATATATATATATATATATATATATATATATATATATATATATATATATATATATATATATATATATATATATATATATATATATATATATATATATAATTTATTAAATTTGAATATATACAAATGAATAATAAGTAAAAAAGCGCTAAAGTTTCTTTGGCGCAATCGAGTTTTCTGTATAGCATATAATGCTGTATGAAGCGCTCAGCCACGACCAATGAAACTCTACTGTGGTCTGGTTTTGACCTCAACCACAGCCCACGAAACTCTGCCATGGTCCGGTGGCGTCTTGTGTTGTTGGTACTTATAGCAGTGCCAGAAGTACGATTATGGCTAACTTTAACCTTAAATAAAATAATAACTGCTGAGGCTTGGGGGCTGCAATTTGGTATGTTTGATGACTGGAGATTGGATGGTCAACGTAAGCCTACCAATTTGCAGCCCTTTAGCCTCAGAAGTTTTTTTTAAAACCCAATCAGTGTGTGGAGCAGCCAGTCCAACTTGCTGCCGGTCTCAAGTCCGGATAAATGGGGAGAGTTGCTGCTTGGTTTAGCCAACCAAGTATGAAAACAGTGGCAAAAACTAAATAATGAGCCTCTAGTTGACGATGGAATGCAACAGGGCCAGGGCATACCCCGCAAGCAATGCGCTGCAGTGTCCCCTGACAGCAGCGAGAAATATGCAAAGGGTACTGCAGAAGTCACGACTGTGGCTAAAGAAGTTAGTGGGGAGAAAGGATTAGAAAAAGAAGGAAAGGTGAGAATTGGAAATTGGAATGCTGGTAGCCTCATAGGAAAAGGAAGAGAGTTGGTTGATGTCATGCAGAGAAGGAAAATTAGGACTCTGTCTATACAAGAGACTAAATGGAAGAGGATAAGTGCAAGAAAGCTTGGAGAAGGATATAAAGTTTACTACGCAGGGGAAGAGACAGGGAGAAATGGGGTAGGAATTATTCCCCATCCAGAGTTGCAGGAGAATGTCACAGAGGTCGTGTATCAGTGATAGGCTCATGGGCTTAAAGTTTGTGAAAGATAAGAGAGTATGGCATATCATCTTGGTATACGCCCCTCAACAAGGGTATAGTGAAGAGGAGGAGGAGGAATTCAGAGGGAAATTGGAGGAATATATCGAAAGAGTACCAAGAAGTGAACTATTAGCGTTATCTGGGGACACGAATGCCCATGTAGGTGAGAGTTCTGATGGCTTTGAAGGAATACATGGAGGAAGAGGTTTTGGAAGAAGAAACCAAGAAGGTGATAGATTGTTGGAATTAGCAGAAGCTATGAATCTGGTAGTTTTGAATACACATTTTGAGAAAAGAAGTCATCTGGTAACATACAAAAGTGGACAAAATGAGACACAAATTGATCGTGTTTTGGTTAGGAGGGAAGACAAGAAAATCATTATGGCTTGTAAGGTACTGTAATTCCAAATGAATCTGTTTTAGCTCGACATAAACTGGTAGTGGCAGATTTTAGGTTGAAAACAATAAGACAAAATATGGGGAGACTGAGGCATTCCCTGTGTCCCTGTGGAGGTTGGCCTCCATCAGGGATCAGCTCTGGGTCTATTCTTGTTCCTCGTCATTATAGACACACTGACATCAGAATTTGGAAACAACGATGAACGGTGGGAACTGATGTTTGCTGATGATTTAGTCATTTTAGCAGACTCAGAAGAAGAACTGCAAGAAAGGTTTTTAGCATGGAAAGGAGCCCTAGAAAGGAAAGGATTGAAAGTGAACATTGGAATGACAAGAGTTAATGATTAGTAATAGAGAAGGACATGAAGAAATAAACATTCAAGCGGAAGATGTTACAGTGTTAAAGCAGAACACTGTGTTTAACTACTTGGGATCAATAATAACAGAGGAGGGAGGTACTGAGAAAGCAGTGAGACAGAGAGTGAAAGAAGCATGGCGGAAATGGAGAGAAGCAACTGGAGTTGTTTTAGACAAGAAAATGCCATTAAGGCTCAAAATGAAGATTTATAAGACAGTTATCAGGCCTGTACTATTATATGGGGCAGAAACCTGGCCACTTAAGAGGAAAGAGGAGGGACTGTTGGAGAGAACTGAGGTGAGGATGGTGAGATGGATTGCTGGAATATCACCACTGGAAAGGAGGAGGATTCAAGATGTAAGAAGAATGTTTATGTGGTATATGTAACATAAAGGAGGAGGCAGGGAAGCTCGTTTGAGATGCTATGGCCATGTAATAAGAAGAGAGGAGGTGGAACCAATCAAGAGAGCTAAGAGCATGCCAGTGATGGGGAGGAGGAGTGTGGGGCATCAGTGGATCAGGTGGATGTGGTGAGCAGGGGTATGGGTGAAGTGGGACTGGGGGAAGAAGATTGCATGGAGTAGAAACAGATGGAGAAAGTTGACTCGAGTGGCCGACCCTCCCTGCTATACGGTGGGACTAATAAGGTCGAAAGAAGAAGAAGATATTGTTTAAGAATTTGAGAATTTGCTCATCATTTTTATCATAAGACTTTGGGAGGACTCTGTGGGAAAGATTGTCACCCGATGTACAGTAGTGCTACGAAGTACGAAGTAAACACCAGCTTCTTCTTCTTCACTCATTAAATTTTAAAGTCAACAGAAAACAGATGCTAATATTGACTTTCAATCTTGTTAACGTAAACTTGAAATTCATTCTAAATTGTAACTATGCAAGGTTATTTTATTGATTAAAATACGATGCACTGTAACGGGAAATCACAGTGATGTATGAAGTGGCCAAAGAATGCTGGGACCTGTAACTTTATTCTAGATTTCATGAAGGTCGCCATTCTGGAGAGCGACCGTGAAGACAGTCCACCTTCTTCCCGATACTTGTTCTTTTCAGCCTTTTCTGGAATCGAGGAGGTTACAAAGTATTTAGATGGCTGAAGAAAAAGAATTCTTTCTCAAATAGGAAACCCTATGAGAAAGAAATCTGGGATATCGAATCTGTTTCGGCAGCCTTATTATTATTTCTGGTCCCTGGTTCCTCAACCATCCTAAGCCTTAGCTGCTCCTCCTCTTCACTCCACAAACACAGTTGCTGGCACACTCCTACACTATTCGCGTGAGGTGCTACACAGCTTTATTTATTCCCTTTATAGTCATTCAAAATGTTTATTTTAATTTTTGTCCATTACCCTTTTCAGGAACAATAACCCCGAAAAATTAGAGATGTTTTTAAACTAGACATTACAAAATATTGTCAATGAATTTCCACTTTACTTTTAACCCTCCCCCTTTCATTTCTTCTCCTTTTTGACTGAGGCAGAGCCTTTGTGCTACTGGCTTTGACGTCCATCGCTTTCCAGGTTGACAGCATTCTTCATTTTCAGGGCTAGCCGCGTATATTCCCCGTTTTCTGTTAGGGGATTTCAGGGGCTCTAAAGTAATGTCATGATCTCCTGTTTTTCGTAGGGTTGTACTCCTGAATAAATGTTCGGTGCTGTCCGCCTTCTCCTCCTCCACTTTTAGATATCACAGAAAAGAGAACTGCTAATTTATTCATGATCCAGGCGGTTTATCCTCGAGCCGCGGATTTATGACCTGACCCCAGTAAATAAGCGATCGAGTACACTTTACAATGTGAAAATAGACAGAAGTTCAACAATTGATGCCTTCAAAGAAGAAACATACAATACACAATTGATAACCTGGTAAACAAATATATACATAGTTTAAATGATTGATCATTAGGCGTGACTAATTGTAGAGGCAAAGAAAATGGGACGTCTCCAAGCGTCAGCAGAGACTTTGTCTCCAGTTCCCTTCTACAGACCTCGTCCTCATTTTATGTACCCCTGGAAGTTTTCAAGTTCAACACTCAGCCTGGCTTTTTTATCATCTTTTCCTTTGTCTTTCCCTTCTGTAGTCTCTCCGATATCTTCCTTAATTCTTATCTTCATTTTCTTTTTCAGTGTCTTTTTGGCAATTCTTATCTTTATTTCTTTTTCAGTGCATTCATTTTTTCTCTCTATGTTATATTTAGTACATGTGGTTTCTAAGCTTTTTGTCCAGCACAGTCCATTGGGGGCTCTTAAGTGATCTTCTATTATTTCTTTAATTAATCTTTTCTCCTCCGAGTTTATGATGTTGTGGAAAAGCATTTTTTATACTCAATTCTGTGGACTACTGGCCATATGCCGGACTCTGCTATAATTCCCCAGTTCGGTGTGCCCTTTGGTTGTTCGTCCATTCCTCAGAAGATCCTGTATTGCATTTTCTCCAGTGCATTCAGCTTGTTTTCCGTGATGTTATTCCATGTCTCTGTGTTGGCAAATAATGTTGGTACCACTACTGTTTCCTAGATCTTTTCCCTCACTTCTAGGGCCATATTTCCTACTTACTACTCTACCTTTTGATTTCTCGCCTTGATACTTGTGTAAGGATGGTATGGAGTGACATACTGGCTGGGTGTTGACTGGTTTATTGGTGGTTCCTTACTGAATGAATGTACATGTTGTTTCAGATTTAGCTGGCCTTGTGCCAGCACGGATGAATGTACAGAATTTTCGAAGTTGTTATTAGCTGGTGAGAGCTGCAACGTATTATCTACACACAGGTAGGGCAAAACCAAGGTCTAAAGAATACCAACAGAGGTAATGTTTCGGACATCTGTGTTTGTCGGCAGACAAACAGATGGCGATTGTGAGACATAATAAACATACAGTGATAAAACATATATCAATGGAAAGGCCAGGAAATCCCACATATGGCCAGTTGGATGAGATTCGAGACAGATTAATGAATACAATGCAGTAGCAGAATATATGTGAAATGGCGAGACGTTTGGCGTCTTCACAAACAGAAACACACACACAGTTTGATACAGAAGATTCGGTGGAACATTATGAGTACATGATCGGAATGCTTGCATGGCAATGCAAGTAGTGGTGGTTGTACATAAATCGAGACAACAGTAGTTAGGGAGAAACAGACGGAAATATTTTATGGGAGAAGTTGCATTCCTTGAGAGAGCGAATATAGGATGCTCTTGTTTTTGTCTTGGTCCCTCCGGTGGATGACGCACACACGAACACACACGTGTGCTCGAAAGAGACCGCGATGAGGTCTTGTTTCCCTTGAGCCGTTTAGGGTGTACCATTCTCCTGAGTATTTGTATTCTTTTACACTACTAATTATTGATCCAATTTTAACCTCTGTTCTTATATGGACATCTATTTGTTCTTGTTGCTGTTCCAGGCTGCGGCAGTTGCCAGTTGCCATTTCTATTCCTCCTTTCCTGCTGGTGGGGAACATTATGTCACCCACAGATATGAGGAACTCTGTTTCTATATTTCTTATGAGTGTTACGTTCTTCCTGCTTATCTCATTCACTCTGTCTGTCACTATGCTGCATAGCTTTGGGCCATATACTGTTCCTTGCCTCACATTTTCCGTTATTCCGACAGTGTCTGTTTCTCCTGCAGGGCATCATATGAACTGCCTTGCCGTTTTCATTCATCTTTCTTATCAAGAAAATAAAGAGAAATTGGTGGCTGATATTGTATTTCTATTTGCAGAACTGCCGAAGAATAAAATAAAACAGGAAAGAATTTATAAAAAAAAATTATGGTATGACAAAGACAAGAAACAGTCAAACACACACAAGGAAGGAAAAGACCCTGCGAGGGAGGAGCTGATCCAAAAGGAAATCCCGCCTACTAATACTACCTCAACTTAACACGTACGGTAGAAAATAATTGAATCACCAAAATGCTTCATTAATTACATTTATAAGGAAAACAACTGAGTTTTATATTAAAATAATATAACATATTTATAAATAATACATTTTTGTAAATCTAAAATGTTATAAAACGTAATTATAAACCCAAAAATACTCAAATAAGAGACCTAACCACCTTGGGTGGAAAGTGGCGAGGAACGTAAACAAACAGTCGTTGTCTGGTGGATGATTTGTCGCGACAAATCGAGTCAGTCACAGCAATCAATCAATTTCAACCGGAAATATTGACTGATTGATCGAATTGAAGTCAACCGAGGTAAATCAATAGTTGAGGTTGAATTCGTGAGTTAAAATTTGTGTTAAATTTGAGTTTTTGAGTTAAATATGGTTAAATGAAGCGAGGCATTTCCCGTCTCTTGAAGGCGATGACGGTGGTCAGTCCTTTTTGAGCGTTATTTCATCGATTTAAACATTTGTTTCCGTTATTTAAATCGTATTCAAATAACGCCGAAGGTCAGCCGAGGTCAACCAGTGATTGAACTTGATTGTGAGTAAAGAAAATTGGGTTAAATTCGAGATTTTAGGTTAAATATGGTTAGAAAAAGGTTACGATGGCTAACGTGACGTAGGCGTTATTTAAACATTATTTAATTGACTCTGATTATTATTTACGTTATTATAATTGTTTTGGCTTTTAAGTCGCTGCCTGAGGGTTGCTTTTGCTTTGGGATTGGTTGTTTCAATGGTACGTAAAGCATAACCAGGCCTATGTAAGGCTAGACTGGGTCAGGCTAGGCTAGGAGTCAGTATTAGCTCTATTATTTTATGTAACTGATTTTATTGAAGTTTCTGGGTTTCATTTTGACCCATTTGCTTTTCAGTTTCCTCTGGTTAAGCAAATGGAAGCCTACCCAGGTCTCTTGGGCTCAGTTGGGCTCAGAGCCAGGTTAGGTTAGGCCAGGAGTCATTATTGCCTTTGTTTATTACTGTTTGTTTCATTGAACTGAAGTTTCTGGTTTTGATTTTGACCAATTTTCCTTTCAGTTTCTTTGTCAAGGTGAATTTGAGCCTATGTGGTCCTGTAAGGGTAGGTTGGGCTTGAGGGTATAGGAGAGGCTTTGGCACTTGAAGATTGGTTGTCAAAAAAATGGCTCTTATTCCAAATTATGGCAAAATGTAAGACAAGTACTGTGCCCCTCTGGTTTGGCATCTAGCTGTTTTTCCCACACAAATACAAACCTCTGGTCTTTACACAGGGTTTTGCTTGCGACGCCAGCTGGAACGGCCATTAACTTTCAAACAAAGCTGTTAGCTACCAGTGGTAGGGGGGAAGCCCCCCCAACTTGCAGGAACCAGTCTTTGGTAGTAGTCTTCAGTTTTACCATAACTTTTTTTTTTATTATCTTTGGTGGTGATTTTAGCAAGTTAGACTTACAGTTTCATTGCAGATGCTTGTTTGGGTATGGTCTGTCATGCAGTCATTGTGGCCCAGGCCATGACTGTGTCAGACTAGGATTTTTCAAGTGAATGAGAAGAAAAACTAGTAAAAGAAAAATATTATGTAAGCTGAAAAAACCTAAAAGTCTCAACTTGATCAAACTAGGTCACTAAGCAAACCTAAATGTCTCAAAACTCCTGAAAAAATAAACCAAAATGGTTGTAAATGAGGCTTATTTTCACTCTGGGCAATTTTTCTTGTAAAACTGTGTCCTGCTGCTTCAATGTCATTTTTATGCTGTAATTTTTAATAAATTAGAGGTTTTCCATAATGTGTTTTATGCAAACCTAGGGTCCTGAGTCTGTCCTTCCAACCTAACCTGACCCTAAAGGTTTGGATTTCTACTGGGAAGTCCCCTGTATTAGAAATAGGGAAGCTTCAGTAGGCTAGTAACAAAACATTTGTGTCGCAGTTTGGCAGATTAGTAAAATTCATGGGGAAATAGTATAGTATCATAATAATTGCATTTGGAAAAGGCATAAAAGCCTACTTACTGTTGAGGTAAAAAATAGGATGCAGTACTTTGAAGCTTTTGCCAGAATTTATAACTAAATCACCGTGTCAAGAACAGAATGTTGTGACACTGGTGTAGTTTATGGCACTTGTAATATGACAGATGTGGGAACCAGTGAAATTATTTTGTAAAACATGAAAGGAGTGTTTTAATAAACATGAATTCCCCATTCAATTTATGCAGTGGCTTTAAAACAGCAAGAAAAATACAATACACAGAACAAGCAAAGGCTGTCCAAAAATGGTGACAAAAGGAAACATAAAGGATAGGCTACTTTAGAAGAGAACTTCCCCAAACATTTCATTTGATAATAATTTGTGGTTTGTTCTGACACAATATACAAACCGTCTGTCCTTTACATTAGGAATTACTTTCAGCGTAGACAGGAAACAGCCATTAAACTCTTGAGCAAGGTGGTTAGGCCTGCCCAGATGTAAAAATTAGTATTGTTCCGACAAGATATACAAACTGTCGGTCCTTTACATTAGGAGGAATTACTTTCAGGCGTAGGCTGGAAACGGCCATTAAACTCTTGAGCAAGGTGGTTAGGCAGTAACTACTGCCAGGTAGGCGGGAATACCTGCCTCTCCGGATGTAAACATTCCAGTTTGCTTTCGGCCGTCATGCATTGCTGACGTGTTTTTGGTTCTCTCTGCCTGACTGTCATTAAGCTCTTATTATCCCAGTGGGATGTTTCTGTATTTTTTTTATATACACATGTGTTTGATATTTATTGATACAAACCCACAATTTGTTATAACCTTGCATAAGCTGTTGTTCCCTGCGCTGTGTCTTGGGTTTGACGGCAGCCCTTTACGTAAATACTGAAGGCGCCCCTGTACATCTGGAGATATAGTTTGGGACGTAAGATCTTCGCTCCCCTACATTGATTGGGACGTAAGAGTCCGTTCCCTTCTTGGGCTTCTGCCCTCCGTGTATAAGGGGCATCACTACTTCCTTCCTGCTTATGCTGAGTGTTGCTCGCTGCCTGCGCTTGGAGAACTATGGGGCGGGTGGGAGGTTGCGGACGTCGTCGGTAAGTTCCGCTTCCTCGGCGCCCTTGGTGGCCTCCTCTCCGTCCTTTTTCTCTTCCCATAGGTTCTTCCTTCTCCCCTTTAGTAGATCTCTCTCCTTCGCCCTCTTCGCTCACTCGTCGGCCGAAGACCAGGGGCAGGGAGCGACTGGGCGACCTCATCTAGAGTACCTCCTCCCGCTGCGTAGGGCAGTTCCCCTTGTAGCAAGAGGAGTCTCCCTCTACTAATCATCTTTGCTTTTTCTTTCAGGTTGACAGTGAGCATCGCAGACACAGCAGTAGTTGGCTGGATATATCAAAGGATATCTTGCATGAAGCAGTCCCGACGTTCATTTAATGTTGCATCGGGATCGACCACATTACCTGGTTAGATGACATATTTCCATGTCGGGATCGTTCTGACTCTGTTCCTGCCAATGTGGATCGATCGTTGTCATCACTGGTCTTCATGTATGCTGTTGCACTGCCTCCAGCATATCTGTGGTCCATCTGCTCCTGCTGTCCATTGCAGTAGCTCCTGCCTTCCTAACCACTAACGTAGCTCCTGTATCGGCTGTCCTGATCGTGCCTGCTACTTCTCCTAGTGGTTGTTCCTGGGGCCACTTCCGTTGTGTTCCTGCCAGCTTCCCTGGAGGTTAAGATGTCTGCCATCCTGTAGATGTCGGCGTGAAAGGGAAGGAAGTCACCTTGTGGAAGTTACGTTCCTGGCCGTTGCAATAGCTCCTGCCCTCCGAACCTCTGTCGTAGCTCCTGCATCGGCTGTCCTGATCATGCCTGCCGCTTCTCCTGGCGGCCGTGCCCGGGGCTGCTTCCATTGTGTTCCTGCCAGCTGCCCCAGAGGTTACGATGTCCGCCATCCTGAAGAAGATGTCGGCGTGAAGATGAAGGAAGTCGCCCTGTTGAAGTGATGTTCCTGGCTGTTGCAGTAGCTCCTGCCTTCCGAACCGCTGCCGTATCTCCTGCATCGGCTGACCTGATCATGCCTGCTGCTTCTCCTGGTGGTGGCGTCCTGGGCTGTGTCCGTTGTGTTCCTGCCTGACTGCCCTGGAGGTTACGATGTTTCGTGTCCACCATCCTGTAGAAGATGTCGGAGTGGAGGTGAAGGAAGCCGCCCTGTGGAAGTAGCTTCCGTCTTCTTCATCTTATCTTCGATTTCGTCTTCTGCTGCGTCTTCCCTCCCTCTCCTGAGGTCCAAGGGGGTCCCGAGAATCGGACAGACCTCCGTCGGCCAAAGGAGAGGAAGGCTGCTTCTTCCCCTTGATGCCCTTGGACGTCTAGGGACTGCCTCCTTCCAAGGAGGCAGTGGGTCTCTCGTTGGCTCTTCCTGACCTTTGGGTTAGGAAACCGATTCGCATACCCCTGGGTTTTGTGTTTCAGGAGCCACGGGCACACAGACCTCAGTTTGCAATCCTGTTCCCAGTCCTAGAGGTTCCACCTCTAAGATGGGGGCTGATTCAGGAGCTCAGGCGCTCATTCGCAAGCTGCTATGAGTGCTCTAGGTTCTGTGGAATATGAGTAATAAAAATCCACAATTATATAGTAAATATATTACTATGTAAAAAGAACCAAAGACTTTTGAACACCTGAACGGTGTTCCTCGTCAGTGTTAATGTTAAAATGCAAAGTGAGTGAGGGTAGTTTTCTTATGAAATAGTTTTTAAAAAATGGGGGCGGGGCGAGAAGATAACAGCCCATCACGGACGTGCTGGTTCGGGTGTTATGTTATACCAAGTTCAACAGGCAGTTGTGCCAATCTCCTTGATCTTCGTACTTGCGATGTTGCATCTGCCTGTGCTGCATAGGTGCCATAGTCGGAACCATCCACAGGGACGTCGGCTGTCTGTAGAGAGAGGGGAAGAGGAAGCAGAGCATCAGGGTTCACACGGTCAACGTCAGTTTTGAAATTAAAATGTTTAATGTAGTGTTTGGCAATAAACCAGTTGATGAAAGGGTCTTCATTAGTAAATGACTTATCTTCAGACGATGTTCCCATGTTTATAGCAGAACCTTCAACTAATCTTCTCACGTGAGAATCGTCACTTTTAAAAATAGATCATGCACCACCCCAATTAATTTTGTGGTCTAAATTAAAACTGTGAGCTACCAAAGTGCTCCCCTGTGCATGAAGATCATAGACCCTTCTATGTTCCCTATTTTTAAAAGTGTCTTAATTTCTTTGGTTTTGTTGTATCAAGAAATCTTTTGAAGATGTAGGAGGCACAATCAGGCTTTAACTGGGATGCTTTGATGGCGAAAGGCTTGAATTGCGTTGATGAGGACTGAACTGATTTTAAGTTTTCAAGGTTTGGTCTCTGATGTTACAACTGGTATTTGGAGATTTCTCATTGATCAGCTATCTTATTAATAGCTGTCATGAATAGTTTGTGCATTAACATTATATGGCAGCTGGTGTAGTGTTGAATCAAGTTTCAAATTTCTCATGAAATGAGGGAGCAACATCATTTCCTTTTTTTTTTTTTTTTTTTTTTTTACCATGCATTAAAACTAAACTCCAGTTGAGTTTGGTCTCATTAGGGATGAATTTTGCATAGAATGTATCCTTAGTATTTAACCATGTACAGTAATACTATATGATTAAGGCTGATAGCTGAACTTGAACAGTGGTGGTTCCTCATAGTTCAGAGTTGACATTTTGATGGTTTTGTTTAAAACAGTGTTTCGTTTGATTTCTGTGGTGCTCTTTATTGCAGGCTTATATATTATAATGAAAATGAAGGTTAGGAACCCTTAACACCAACATTTTTCTCCTCTTACTCAAGCATCGTGGTTTTATAACGTGACCTGAGAGTTGGTCTGTATGAGTTTCATACACTGGTAAATCACAGGTAGAAATTGAAGTTCAGAGGAGGATTATTTTTTTTTTTCTTTTAAGGCGCTCAGTATGCAACTCCGTAGATGTATTTGTAATGAGGCGGGTGCTTTAATTTAGTTTAATCTTTTGTTAATGATGAACACAAGCTCTATTGATGATGATGATGATAAATAATAAGTGCTATTAATTAGCAATGTATTTTTGATGCTTTCTTATTCAAGAGTGTGAACCCTTGGACAGCCATTGCTTTCGAAGAGGTGGCTATCAGTGTCCCCAGGTTATGGTTTGCCAAATGTGGTTCGTCGACCGTACTTATTGAGAGAGGAACACTTTACCAGCATCACAACTCCTTCAGTTGTAGCCCAGTTGGATGTAAGTGATGCTGTGGAATTGTTAAACTGTCTAATGAGGCTTCTTGGCAGCATTTTCTTCCCTTTTCAGTAGTGACCTTTCACTGAAACTCTCGAGCCACCTTTTAAGCTTTTCATTTTGCTTCCTATTCTTGAACAAATCCTTTGTGGGCAGGCCCTGTTAGAGTACAAATATGACTTCATTTTCTTGTCAAAGTGCTGTTTAGTAACAATATGTGAAATGTTGAGTTTTGATGATTCAAGTTACACATTATCTTTTTTCCACTTTACTTTCTTGTGTTGCAGTTCTGCATGAATTTCATGGTGGTTAAGGTTTCATACATGCACCTGTCACCATTCATGAATTTCAGGACCATACTACGGGCCATTATCTGCTAAGTCCATATTTACTCTTCTGAATAACTGCTTCTCTCCCCTTTTTATCGCATGCCCAAGCCATCTTAGTTTTTAGATCTTGTTACAGTGTATATTTGAGCTTCTGGAGACTACATCTCACAACAGTGGGTTCATTGAGACTCTAACACTGAAATGTCAGCATTTTGTAGTCACACCTCTTCAAACTCCCCTTCTTGTCCCTCTTAGTGACTTGTTTCAGCTGTGTAGAAGAATACAAGCCTTAAAATGCACATAGAGTTTTGCCTTACTAAGCTGGAATGTAAAAATCCCTTTTTCATGGCTTTTGTTGATTACAAGAAGGCAGTTGATGGTGCCACTGTAATATTTTGGAAGGTCTTGTGTCAAAACTGGCTTCCTGTTTAAATATGTGGTCATTGAAGCCATCCATGAACTAAGTAGATGCAAAGTTAATGTTGATGGGATCTCCATGTCATCAACAACTAATCATATTTTCTCTGTCAGTTAACATTGGAGTGCCTTCAAGAAAATCCTATTTTATGCTTGCTGTTTGCCCTTCTAGATTTTTGATGAAAAACTGATTGAAGATGGAAGAAGTAGTTTGAATTTGGAGTTGATGATTTTTGATAGACTTATGTTTGCAGTTGGTCTCTTTGAATTAGCATAACACTTCCAAGATTTCTAAGCATGCTTAGTAGACCCTCATCTTCTTGCTCTTCAATCTAGAAATTGTCAAATCTGGATAGAGAATGTGATGAATGTTACAGAGGGACAAAACAGCATGGAAAGGAGAAAGAATCAATGGCTGAATTCAGCCAAATTTAGGAAAATAGAATTTAGTGCAGGTTCTCTTGAGTTGGAATTCCTCCCAGAGTAAAGAAGACTGTGAAATCAAATGGCTTGTTCTGTTCAAATATAAGAAAACAGTTAATTCTAGTAATACAGTTCATTCTAGTATGACCAGTTTTGCTATACAGACTTGACTCATGGTCAGGCACTTGATGGTCAGATCTGAAGGATTCTGTTGATTTGAAATGAAGATTGAAGAGGAATTTGTTCCGACACAATATACAAACCCTCGGTCCTTTACATTAGGAGATAGTGTTGTGGAGTAGGCTGAAACGCCCCTCGTTAAACTCTTGAACAAGGTGGTTAGTCAGTAACTCCCTCCAGGTAGGGAGGGATACCCGCTGCCCGGATGTAAACATTCCAGTTTGCTTTCGGCCTGTCAGCCGTTGCTGGCGTATTTTTTCCTCTCTCTCTGCTGACTGTCATTAAGCTCTTATTATCCCGTGGGATCTTTCTGTTTTTTTGTTTATATATATTAGGTGTGTTTGATATTTATTAAGACAAACCCATGATTTGTGATAACCTTGTGTGTAAGCCGTCGTTCCCTGCCTGTGTCTTGGGTTTGACGGCCAAGGGCATAGCTGGAGTAGCATAACCAAGCGGTAATGCTTCTCTCCAGCAGCCCTTTTCGTAAATACTGAAGGCGCCCCTGTACTTTCGGAGATTAGTTTGGGGACGCTTACCTTCTTCACTCCCCTACATCCATCGGGGCGTAAGAGTTAGTTCCCTTCTTGGGCTTCCGCCCTCCGTGTGCGAGGGCATCACTAATTTCTTCCTACTTATGGTGAGTGTTTGTCTCGCCTGCCTGCACTTAGAGATTTGCGGGCTGAGTGGGAGGTTACGGGCGTCGTCGATAAGTTCCGCTTCCACGGCGCCCTGTGGTGGCCTCCCCTCTCCGTCCTTTTTCTCTTCCCGTAGGTTCTTCCTTCTCTCTCCTTCGCCCTCTTCGCCGCTCGCTCGTCGGGCGAAGACCGGGGGTGGGGAAGCGAACGAGCGCCTTCCTCGCCTCTGAGTACCTCCTAACGCTGCGTAGGGCTGTTCCCCTTGTAGCGGGAGGTGCCTCCTCTACTAATCATCTTTGTTTTTCTTTCAGGTTGACAGTGAGCATCGCAGAGACAGCAGTAGTTGGCTGGATATATCAAGAATATCTTGCAAGAAGCAGTCCCGACATTCATTCAGTGTTGCTTCGGGATCGACCACAAGACCTGATTAGATGACATATTTCCACGCGGGATCGCTCTGACTCTGTTCCCGCCGATGTAGATCGATCGCTGTCATTGCTGGTTTTCATGTATGCTGTTGCAATGCTTCCTGCGTATCTGTGGTCCATCTGCTCCTGCTGTTCCTGTGTTATGCTCTTGTCAACTCGACAACAGTCTGTGGGCTGCTCTCCTGGTCTCTGCTTCCGCAGCCGCCCTGATCGCTCCTGTCGCTGCTGGTGACTTTCAAATGACATTCTGTCCGTTGCAGTAGCTCCTGCCTTCCAAACCGCTAACATAGCTCCTGCATTGAATGTCCTGATCGTGCCCGCTTCTCCTCCTAGTGATCGTGCCCGGGGCCGCTTCCGTTGTGTTCCTGCCAGCTGCCCTGGAGGTTACAATGTCAGCCATCCTGTAGAAGATGTTGGCGTGAAAGGGAAGGAAGTGGCCTTGTGGATGTGACGTTCCTGGCCGTTGCATATAGCTCCTGCTCTTTCAAACCTTTGCCGTAGCTCCTGCATCGGCTGTCCTGATCATTCCTGCCACTTCTGGCGGTCGTGCCCGGTCCGCTTCCGTGCGTTCCTGCCAGCTGCCCCAGAGGTTTCTTTTCCGCCATCCTGTAGAAGATGTCGGCGTGAAGATGTGAAGTGGTCCTGTTGAGGTGATGTTCCTGGCCGCCTGCAGTAGCTCCTGCCTTCTGAATTGCTGCCGTAGCTCCTGCATCGGGTGTCCTGATCATGCTTCTCCTGGTGGTGGTGTCCTGGCTGCGTCCGTTGTGTTCCTGCCGGACTACCCTGGAGGTTACGATGTTTCGTGTCCACCATCCTGTAGAAGATGTCGGAGTGGAGGTGAAGGAAGCCGTCCTGTGGAAGTAGCCACCGTCTTCTTCATTTATCTTCGATTTCGTCTTCTGCTGCGTCTTCCCTTCCTCTCCCAAGGTCCAAGGGGGTCCCGAGAATCGGACAGACCTCCATCGGCCGAAGGATAGGAATGCTGCTTCTTCCCCTTGATGCCCTTGGACGTCTAGGGACTGCCTCCTTCCGAGGAGGCAGTGGGTCTCGTTGGCTCTTCCCGACCTTCGGGTTAGGAAACCGATTCTCATAGCCCTGGGTTTTGTGTTTCAAGGAAACCCTGCGGGATCACGCAGACCTCAGTTTGCGATCCCGTTCCCAGTCTTAGAGGTTCCGCCTCTAAGATGGGGGCTGCCCGGCGCTGGTTCATGAGCATCCAGTGCTCGAGATTCTATGGAAAATCGGTATCCCGATCTGGTCTGGAGAAATTTTCCTGGGCCCAGTTCGGGAGCAGTGCGAGAGAAAGGGCCGAGGCACCCAGGTGTTTTGGTTCCTCTTCCTGCCAGCACCGCAAGCGCTCCCCGAGTGTTTGCCAGTGCTTGGTCGGGTTCCCAGCCTGGTGTCTCGATCTTGTCGGTTCGAACACCATAAGAAGCAGGGAAGAGATTCTCTTTGGGAGTCCTGCTGGACTTCTAAGGGACTGACTCTTCCGGGAGACAAGTTTCTCTCGTTGACCGATTCGCATTCTCCTGTGGGATCTTGCGTTTTTTGGGTCCAGCCGAGCAGACCTCTCGAGGCCACTCCCTCATTGCCTGTCTTGGAAGTCTGCATCTAAGACTGGTTCTGTGCAGGGCTCTTTTAATCTATTAGGAAACAAAGCAGCCACTCCCGATTTTCGAAAGTCTCGTGGGTAGCTCGAATTCTATGAATCACGAGCGCTCTCCTCATACAAGAGGCACAGGACGAGAGAAAGTGCCAGGTGTCTGGTTGACACCCAGGTGTCTGGTTGCCGGACACCCAGGTGTCAGTTGTTGGTGTGCTGCGGAGGTACGCCAGGTGTCTTGCGATACTGCCTGCCAGCTGCTTCTCAAGACTTGGTGCTCTGATTCTGGGATGCGGGTTCTTGTTCTTGTGTCTCGAACTTTAGGGTTCGAGCATGCAGGATAGCAGACACAGAATTCCCCTTTGAACCTTCTTCTCGAGGGGCCTTGGCCTCGGCCTCGAAGGAGTTTAGAGTTTGGGAAACTAGCAATTGTTCACAGCAGACGAGTCCGGCCTGCCTAGTTATGATTGTGTTCGCGCAATTGGCTCGGCTCGGCCCCCTGTCGCACTTATGAGACTCGCTCGGCTTGACTCGGCTTGCCAGACTGGCTCAGCTCGACTCGACTCGGCTTGCCAGACTGGCTCCGCTCGGCTCGGCTCGCCCTGCCTGCCTCCTAGTCTGCCACATACTGACCAGCTGGATCTCGTTCGCGTGATCGGCTCAGCCCTACTCGTTTTTTTCCAATTCGGGTTCTCGGCTATGTTCGAGTGAACTTTTTTTGCTCTTCCCAGGAAAGCGCTTTGCCACGGCACAAGTGCTCTTTTTTCCCCATGTGGCAGTAATCTCCTTCGGTCGATTATCGCTCACGGTCCGCCTCTCCTGCTTATCATTCTGGCAGGACAGGTAGGGATACTCTTTTCTCCTCACCTGTTCTCTTCTCCTCTCGGTTGTTCCGAGAGCCGCGAGACGGACAGAGAGAGCTCCGACGAAATTCTCTTTCGGAGTTCGGCTGCCTGGCGTGCTTTGGGTATCGGTCCCCCGATTCTCTCGTATTATAACCAGGTAGCTGAGGAGGGTTTCATGGGGTCTGTCAAGGTCTCCCTCCAAGTGGAGAGGTACAGGAGTTTCACGCATTGGAAACAGCGAGGGTCTTCCTCTTCAAGTTATTCCCCCCCGTGTTCTTGGGGAACTTCGCGCTGATTCGTTGGCGCGAGGATCCCCGGGACAGGACCGCGGCTCCTCCAATGAATAACCTTCATCACTTGCAACCCTTGCAGTTTCCGAGGGGCCGAGAGTGTCGGGGACCGCCGCGGTCCTGGCTTCCGAGAGCTTTCTCGACCTGATGAATTCTTTTCTTCGATGGAGTTAATTCAGGTCGAGACACCAAACTTCCACCCCTGCCTCGACAGAATATGAATTCTTCTTGCCTGGGAGGGTCTTGCCGACTGCAGTTTTTTGGGCAATTCTGGTGCTAAGAAGAAGGACTTTGTCCCAATTCGGATCTCCGGTTTCGTAAGTCCCGAGTTGGCTCGACCCTTGGGAACGAACCTTTACTTGGTTCTGCCTTTCTCTTTCAGAGATTTGCCAGATACCCTGGTAATCAAGGTTCCCACCAGGGCACTGACTTGTCCTTTGGACAATGGCCAAGAACTTTGGGTCTTAGTCATTTCAACTCGACCTTGAGTTCAAGCCAGCCCCCCTCAACTCCTTAGCTAAGAAGTCCTAGGCTTCAGAGGAAGATTGCAACTGCTGATGCCTGGACGAAATGATGCTTATCGAGTCTCTGGAACTGGCAGCGACATTGCCGAGACCTGGGAATGGATTCCTTCAGGAGAAGCATCTATTTCCCTTAGGTCTCGGCAATTCTTTCCATCGATTCCATCCCAACTCTCCCGTGCTCCGATTCGGGATCCCACCACCTAATTGTCTCCCCTGCATCTTGCAGAAGCTTCCCCAAAAATGCCAGTCTGCTTCCTTTTGCTAGAGCTGGATTGATTATTGCCTCTGGTCTTCACAGATTCACAGGTTGAGTTAGGCGCAACAACAAAACCACAGTCCTGTGGCATTTGTCTCACTGGTTTCACAAAAAACACAACAGTGACTTTGTCGACAAACAGGCAATCGTTTTTCCCCCTGTTTCATCTCGACATTTGAAGGTACTCGAGTGTTGTTCTATTGTACACTCGACAGCTCAATTAACCAGATGCATTCCTGGTGGGGATGTATTAGTAGGCAAGCCTGGCCTCGGGTTTGAGTGATCGGGACGGAACATGCTGCTCACTCTTTCTTCACGAAGATTCATGCAGAGACTGCTGGACTGAGAAATCCCTACCGTCCTTCTGTTGCCTCCTGCACACAAGTCAGTAGTGTTTTCTCACTCCCTCATACCAGACCAGGGCCCGCTCTGTTGAGGCATGCTGTCTTTTGGTGAAAACTCGATATCAACGTTTTTTATATCCGTATTTGTCCGTTTAAGGCTAGGGGTTCACAAACATTGCTCACCCCGAGTTACAGACAAACATTGCTGCTCCGACCTGATTACAGACAAATACTGTGCAGCTACACAAGAAGCGGTTCTTGAGGCAGTACATCCCTGTGTGTTCAGGACTGGGAGACATTCCAGCTTTCCTTGCAAGCACAGGCTTTCTCGCCGAGCGGCAACAGATATAGCTGGATATCCCTTGAAGTCCTCTGCAACACTGTCCCAGGGACTGGATCCGTCTTCGCTGGTGGTGTCGTTGTCGGAACTTCTTCTCGGGTCAGAGTCGCTCGTGAAGTCTGGACTTCCTCGTCTTCTCCGCTGAGGGCTGCTTCTCTCCCTTTCATTTGTGAAGAACGTAGACCCTTGCGACCTAGTCTTCTATCTGAAGTAGCCGTCGTCTCCTCAGTCGAGAGTTAGCTACGGACGAGAAGCTTCTTCAGTCATGCTCTCCCAGGGAACTGTTTCCTGGGTGGCATGCGACTCTCGTTTAAGGTTCCTGTCCGTGCTCTGCACTCGCCCTACGAGAGTCGTCGGATAGAGATATGCCCTCTTAGGTCCATCTGTCATCTTACTCTGGCCTTGGCGTAGAAGATGGAAGAACAGGGATGGGGATCATACCTCGACTCCTTCAGGGATGTCGTAGGTGGACTCCGAATCCATTGGCATCGACTGTTGGGTTCGAGTCCTTCTTGTTCCCCTCCTCCTTGGACTTTGTATCGATGATCCAGATCATTCGTTACTTTGTCCTATTGGGAGCTGTGGTACTTTCCAAAAGGTTCGACATTCCTAACCTGGATGTCGTCAACGTTTTCGCTAGTACTGTCTCTCCCAAGGAAGAAGTGTCTAAGGACACATCTTCCTCGTGACTTCGTGAAGCGATCAAGGAGGTACTTGGCAGCTGACGACGACGATACTGGTACCTTTCACCTGAGAGCTCACAAAGTCGATGGCTTGGTCCATCCCTCGCATTCCGGAAGAATATGTCGGTACCAAAGGTGCTGAAGGCGGGTGTGTGGTCCCAACAGACTACCTTCACCTCCTTCTACCTCTGGGATGTTGCACACAAGTCCTTGGACACTTTTTCCTTGGGTCCTGTGGTGGCTGCTCAACAAGTTGTGTAGCTTATCCAGCTCCCCTAACGGAACAGGTTGCATCTTGCCTATGTTGTACGGCTGTGATGGGGAGAATGAATGTTGAGTGACTGGCCTCTCTTCTTTCTCCCCATCCTGGCTCTCTTCCCACGGGCAGGGAGTGGACATGCCGTTACAAGCTGGACCGGGCGATCGAAGCAGATAAGCACATAACGGGAGCTCCCGTTCTATTTCCGTTCAGGTTAATAGAAGCAACCCCACTCCTTCCTCTTGCAAGGGGAGGAAGGAGACCATGACTATGAGACAACCCAATGCTTGTATTTGCCTTATTGTCATCCGATGTCAAATTCTTCCTAGCCTACTTTGCATGAACTGACGTTTCCTCTTTCATGCAAAGGGACCCAGAAGTCTGACAACTGATCCTTCGTTTCTTACAACCCGATCTTTTGTCAGAGGCAGTTTTTCCTTCCTCGTTGGACGACCAGGAAGGGAAGACAAGGTGGTGAAGTCCAGTCAGTTCAGAGAGACTTTTTCAGATTCCTCCCTCCAATCAGTGAGTCTCCTAATGTAAAGGACCGAGGGTTTGTATATTGTGTCGGAACAAATAACAATTTTTAAAAGTAAATTGTATTTTTAAACATCTGACTTACCTGGTAGTTATATATATAGCTTAAGTCCCTGACGCGGCAAACAGAATTTTCAAAACTGATGAATCGCCGATGGGTAGTCAGGTGTACCACCTTGTGCCAAGAGTTCTACCCAGGTACCTTGAACCATTCCAACTGTTCCTCAGATCTTCCCTGCCGCCATAAATTGCATCGTTAAGAATTTTGCTTAGGCATTGGCCCGTGATTTTCTGTAGAGTTTTGGTGAAGTACACTTTGGCTTTTGGCTTTCGCTAATGATTCTTTGGATTTGATTTGGATTTTCTGGATTTGTTAGATATTGTTGATTTTGACCTTTGCTGTCAGCTTTGGATTTTTCTTACGATTTTTTCACTTTCCAAGATGTCTGACTCTGCTTGGGTGAGAATGTGTGAAGGGGTTGTAAACCCGATATACAAACTAAAGTCCTTTGGATCCCCACTCTATTTGTGTAAAATGCAGAGGGAAAAATTGGCCGTTAAAGGATAGATGTGATGAATGTTTTGGTTTATCAGAAAGAGAGTGGATGGATTACTACCGGATATGTTTCTAAGCTTGAAAGGGATAGGATCAGAAGAGCCGGGTTTCGTAGTAAATCTGCCTGACTTCTTAGAGAGATAGTCAGGGAATTGAAGATTCTCCTTTTATCAATCCTATTATTCATTCCCCAGTAGTGGTAGTCCCAAACCCCCACTGATACTGATAAGGAACCAACCTTCAAGGACATGATGACGGTCATTCAAACCCTTGGACAAAAGGTAGAATCCCTATTTAGAGAGGCAAACTGACAGAGAGGATTTATGGTCAAATGTCAGAGATCTTTCCAAACATTCAAGTGCTAATGAGAAAAATAAGAGTGCAAGTGTTGTGGAGGATGCGAGTTCTCTTCCCTGTCGTGCTCCTAGTCCTAGACCTCTTCCAAGCTCACCAACCCCTGTGAGAAGGAATGTTGTTTTTCGACAGACTAAGGGAGTTGTTGAGGGAGGCTTTAGCTACCGAGGTAGTTCCGCTTCCTCGAGCGCCCTGGTGGCGCTTCCCAGGGCCTTCTCTCTCCCCATAGGAAAGGCTTCCTTAAACTCTTTTCATCCTCTCTCTCGGAGGACGCCTCTTCATTAGAAGGGACTGGCGCCATACGACCTTATCGAGACCCTCAAAGAAACTTCCTTCGGTCGAGGGCAGTTCCCCTCTCTAATCATCTTTGACACTTCTTACTCAGGTTGATAGTGAGCACTGGAGCAGCCCAGAGCGTTGGCTGGATATTCGGATAATCTTGCAGTGAAAAGTCAGATGTTCATTCAGTGTTGCTTCGGCGATCAACCTCAATACCTGGTTGATGACAAAGTAAGACCGGGGATCGTTCGAAACTTTCATTTCCAACGTGGATCGATGAAAATGAATTGTAGGCCTTGATATGTGGCTCCCCCTCTGGCATCCCTGCAACAGGTAGCCATTTCCTGTGTTATCAGTCTAATTCAGGACATGCAACGGAAACTCTCTTCCTGATGCAAGTCTTTCAGCCTGTTCAGATAAGACGGATGGTGACGTTCATGTCCATTCCTGGCTGTTGCAGTAGCTCCATCCTGAGGAAACTTTTTGACCGATGCTCCTGCATCCAGCTGTCCTGATCGTGACTTCAGCTTCTCCTGGTGGTTGTCAGCGAACGTTCTGTTGTGTTCCTGCCAAGAAACCCTCAATCATTTTACGTCAGCCTGAGAAGATGTTTGACAGATGTCGCCCAGTGGAAGTGAGTTCTGGCTGTTGTGAGCTCCTGCAAGCTGTTGATCGCCTGAACAATGATTGTCAGAAGTCCTGGGCTGCCAGGACGTTCCTGCCTAGCTGCCCTGGAGGATGGATGTTTCATGTCCACCAGCCTGTCAAGATCTTGGTCGCCAGGTGAAGCCAGACGCCAAGAATCTGGACGCCAGGCTTCATCTTATCTTCACCAGTCTTCACGAGACTTCCACCAGGACTCCGAGGTCCAAGGTGATACTTTGAAAGAAGTCAGACCCCTTTGGTTTTTGGTCAATCAGAAGAAGAGATTGATGATATCCCTGTCTCCTGTGGACATCTGATCGCAAGTTTCCGAAGAAGAAGATAGTAAAGGTCTCTTGGCTTTCATCAGACTTCAAAAAATTGATGAAACCCTTTTTGTGTTTCAGGGGCCACGGGCGCAGGTTTTCCTGAAAACTTTATTCGATCCCGTTCCGAGTCCTAGAGGTTCCCCCTTAAGATGGAATTTACTCTTGGGAGGCGCTCTTTCATGAGCCGTCAGCTTTTATGAAGATGGTTTTGTCCCCCGATCTGGTCTGGAGAGCTCTCAAAATGATGAATGAATGGATGCAATCAAAGAAAAAGAACAAGGAAAGACAGCCTTTCTCAGCTTTTCCTCCAGCCAAACTAGCTTCAAGATCGAGTGCTTGCCAGTATCAAACAGGTTCCCATCTGGTGTCCTTGGAATACCTGCCTCTTCCCGAGGAGAAAAGATTCCCTTTGGGATCTTGTTGATTCATCTCGGACCATCTCCATGGGGAGAACAAGTTTTGTTGGTCAACATCAGAGTTGGAAACCCTCCTCAAAGGAATTTTTAGGGCCTCTGAGGTCTTTAACTTTCTGGACTGGACCTGGGGGCGTTAGGAAGAAAGATGGGATTATTCAAGTCTGCACAAAGAAGAATTTGTACATCTTATTCGATCTCTTATGGATAAAGGAATCAGAGCTCGATTTTCGGGAGTCTCAGGAACTCAAATCCCATGAATCACGGGCGCTCTCTCAGCAGGAACAGAATGAAGAAAAGTCGAGACCCATCTTTGCTCTTTCCTAGCTAATGGTGTCACATCCAGTCAAAAGTCTGAATTAATTTACAAGATGCCAGGTGTCTCACCTCTTCCCTCAAGACTTGGTTAAAGAGATTTCTTGAACCTCCTTTGAGCTCAGGAAACCACACAAGATCTTATATCGAACCTTCAGCAAAGAAAGTCTTAAAAGTCAACGAGTTTCATGACTAAAGCAATAGTTCATGGCTGAGGTCCACCTGTGCAGTTCCCAGGGTGTCTCAGCCCGATTCGGCTCAGCCCTCAGGTAGAGGTTCCTCGCCCGCCCAGCTCCTGATCATGCAGCAAGGACTGGCTCTGCTCAGGGAAGAAACAGGACTTGGCGTTCCTCTGCTCACTCACCTGCCTCCCAGTCCACTGCATACCAGGCTGTTAAACTGATCGGCAGGTATGGGAGAAAAGAGGAGCGGATCCCACTTGGCTCCATTCAACTACTCAAGGATGGATTGACAAAACTCCCTTTCCCAAGAAAGCCCCGTTGGCACAAGACAAACTGTCCTTCTGTCTCCCAGATACAGAATCTCCTTCAGTTGATTAGGCACAATCTGCCTCTCCTGCAAGTCTTACTGGCAGGATTGCAGAAAAAGCAATAGAGAAAATACAAAACCTGTTCTCTTCTCTCAGGTTGTTCTGAAGGCCGCCTTTTCCTGGTTCCCAAGAGCAGTTTGTTTTGGACCAGCACTGGGTGTGAGTGCCCTCAACGTCTTTGTACAAAGTATCCGAGGTTTTTCATGGGAACAACAAAATCAGTGTTAGCAGGAGTTTCAGACAACACGACTGGATGGTCTTCCTCCTTCAGGACGCCCTATTTTTGGAGATTCCTATCCACCCGGCTTCATCAGAAATACCTGAGATTCGACTTCAGGGAACAGGTATTCATCAGTTTCGGGCCTTGCTTTGCTTCGGCCGAAACACGGGACTCCAAATATTCACCAGACTGATGTCGACCAGATGAAGTCTTTTGCTGCACGAGGAGTTCATTCAGGGCCTCTCTGATCTGACACGACTGGCTTCTCAGAGCTCCTTCCTTCAAATCGAATTCTGTCTGGAGGATCTTCAAACTGCAGTCTGTTTATCAGAAGAACTAGGACTTTATCCCAAACAGGCAGAAGTCACATCTGACCCCATCTCAAGAGATCCTGTATCTTGGTTGAGGATTCAGTCTCAGAGATTTTCCAGACACCTTTAATCAAGGTTCCATCAAGGATGGAACAGACCTTGGAGTGGCCAAATTAAAGGACTTTCTGGGGAAACGGATGTGTTCAGGCCAGGAATGGATGAGTCCCAGGCTAGGGACCCTTTCCACATAGAACAGTTTGTTTCCCTTCTAGGAAGACTAAACTATCTCTTTTCACCCTTTTCCACCTCAATGAGGAGGGAAGAAGGAGCAGAGAAGACGAAGTATTGACTGAAAGAGTTCTCCCCATTTCAGATTCTAGAATGAAATGAAACAGTGCCTGGAGTGGTGGAACTGAGACCTGGGTCAAGATTTCAGGAGGGCCTTTCATTAAAACAGAAGAACTTTTCATCAAACCTATCCCGTTCTCTCTCCCGTGCTCCGGATTTGGGGTGGGGAGCAACATTGGGAAAGTTGGAATTGTCTCAGGATTCTGGACCAGAGAGCAAGAAGCTCCACATAAATCAAAATGGAGCTTTGACTGCAATATTTTTTTCCCTCAAAGAGTTACAACACTCAGTTAAGACTAATGGTTGATTGAAGGTCAACTCTGAAACACTTGGCATATTCCCTCACATCAACAAACAAGGAGGAACCCACTCCAGGTCACTGAATAGGCGAAACATCTGTAAGGCTTTGTCTCCTTATCTGGGCCAAGGAGAAAAATCCTGGACATTGTTGGCAGCGTTTCATTCAGGGGGAAAGAAAGTTTGAGGGCAGTTTCAGTCTGAGCAGGAAACCACAAGTCCTGGCAAACAGAATGGACTTTTCACCAAGATGTCTCAGAGAATTTGCAGGATTTGGGGTGTCCATGCACACTAGACAGCTCAGTTAGCCAGATCAAACCCAGTGGGGATGAGTGGAGACGACTTGCTCTCCTGTGCCAGACCCCGAGGCAATGCACATAGATTCACAAAGAGATTGCTTTTAAATTGGTCCAACCTGGACGTCTTTCTGTTTCCCCCTTCAAGATCATAAACAGAGTCATTCAGAAGTTCCAGGGTCCCACGAGGCATGCTGTCTTTTTGGGAGGATGACTCTAGTTTTCCCCTTTGGTTTCGCAACAAGAGAATGGTTCTCAGAGGTACAGACAAATGAATGGATGGTGGATAGCCACGCATTGAGAAGAGTTCTGCCCCTAAGGCCAGATCTACTCAAACAACCAAGACCCCTTCATTCTGACCCCTTGTGTGTTTAGGGGCTTAGGGACCAGCAGAAGGGTCTTGACACCTGATTGGGATTCTTGCTCCACTAGTCTTGAGACTCTGCTGCGATCCAACTAAATTGGATCCCCTCGAGTATCTCTTCTTTCTAGAAATTTTCATTCTTACTACATCCTTCTCCTCCATGTCACATTTTTATTAACATTTTTTGGTTTAATTATGTGGAATTTTCCACTTTTGCAAAAAATTTTACTGCTTAGGTGAGTCTGAGAAGGGACCGTTTTTTGGGAGGGGTTGGCATCTGAAGCTAATTGTGGGAGTTGTGGTGGTTAAGTCACCACCTGACATGGTTTGGACCCAAGAGATGGTGATGGGACCCTCCCATTGCTATCTTGAGGGCGGAACCATCTCTGGGCATCAGCCCATCGGAATCCAGGGGCTGGTTTTTGGGATGGGACTCCTGGCTTTTGTCCGGAAGCCCACCAACATGCTTACGGGTGGGGAGTCAGTCCCCATTGGTGGGGGCAGAGCTCCAGCAGGCGGATAGGCTTATACCTGGGCCACTGAAAGCGTGTTGGTGCTATCCTGAAAGGGTAGGGTATGGGGTGGACTGTTGGGAGTCAACTCTCACTTGTGCCATTGGTGGAGAATCCCAATACCTGACTGATCTGATCCACTTGATATGACCAGGCAGTTTTTGATATAACCAGTTTGTGTGTATATAAAATGATCTCTCAAAATGGATTTGGGAAGCTGATGCATTCCTGCCCCCTGGATCTGGCGACTTACTGGCACTTGGGTGTCGGTGTGCACGACCTTTGCTTGTGGACTGGTTTAAACATGGACACGGCTTTTACTCATTGGATCCGATGACTAACCACTGGCAGACTCCGAACATGACACCAGGGCTGTTGTATCAAAACTGGTGGAACACTGAGATAGAGGGTGCTAATAAATTGCACTAACATTAGCCCTATCATTGGACTGTCAATGCTTGTTCAGTGTAGCCAAGCAATTTGGAAAAGTGGAAAGAATAAAATTAATTCTAGAAAAAGATAAGCAGACATTTTGTGCTTTTATCAAATTTTCCTCTCCCTTGGAAGCTAGTGAGGCTCAACAAAGAAATTACTCCATGGCCATGTCCTCAATGATGCAGTTGTCAGCACGAAAGTGTTTTCAGTGAGAAATGTGAATGATGAGCCATTTGATTTTGTTCCAAAGGATGAAGAACATGGACCAGTCCCATGCAGCAGAACACTTCCCCCCTTTGGCATGTTGCTATCTTTAAGGAGGGAAGGGATAATCTGATAAAAGGTGCTGACTGCATTGAGAACAAAGTTGGTTCCATTCCCATTGGAAATTTGAAAAGGTATGGAAAGAACTTATTAATAAAAGCTGGAAATGAGACTCAAGCAGTTTGTTAGCTAAATTCAAACCACCTGAAGATGGGAATATTGAACATTTGAGTCCCATAAATTCTTTAACACTTTAAGAGGAGTGGTATACTCAAAAGATCTTCATGTTTTTAAAGAGGAGGAAATTCTCCAAACGATGCCCCCTTGCATATCTCAAGTTAAAAACTGGGAGGTGATGCAGCCATCCTACTAACCTTCTCCTCCAGTTATTTACCTGACACCATCATTGTTGGCCACGAAAGGATGCAGGTTAAAAAATATAAAAGAAGCCAAAACAATGTCGTAAATGTTACTTGAATATGGCCATATTCAAAACTCATGTATTAATAAAAAAAGATGTTCTGTATGCTCTGCAGAGCACGACAACCCTGAGTGTGAAAGCAGCCCGATACTGTTTTCTTTGCAAGGGTGATCACACACCAAACTCTAGGACCTGCCCCAGGCACAAATTTGAAGAAGAAGTGCTGGCAGTGGCAGATAATGAACATATCAGCCTTAGTGCAGCAAAGCGGGTGGTAATGGCAGCAAACAAAAGTGCCAACTCCACTTATGCTTCTGTCATAAAACTTGATGAAAACTTCCAACAAAGCAAAGCCACCAATAACATCTACTAGTAAGATATCAAAACCTGCTTTTCATCGGCCAAAACAATAATCAAATCTCCAACCCTGAATCACTTTCGTACTTTTTGAAGTCCTAGCACCAAACACTGCACTTCAAAAAGCATGGAAAATTTATCTTCCACCACATCAAAGTGGAAACAAAAATAAAGGCAGGAAAATCAGCACAATAAACAAAAAATATTCAAACATACTTCAACATTCCAAAATAAAAGAATCTAAAGGAACAATCCCAAATAAGATAGAGCAAACTCTAACCCATCAATCGCCACACCACAAACAAAAATAATAATAAAACTAGCAGCTGCAACTACCAAGAAAGCGCACAAGAACACATCCCCAGTGATGAGGGTTTTATAATAAAAACATCAAATGGGTTCAGTGTTTTGGAAGACATCTCTCCTCCCAGAAAGGTGAGTTCCAAATGTAGTTTAAAGCCCAAAAACAGGTGAGTGCAATTCAGTCATGCCGCCCTAAGACTCAAATAGCAACAACAATATTCAGAAGACCAGTGAACACCTGACCATCAAAGGTTCATAATAAAAAATCTGAAGATCAAGCCAAAACCCCGACCTTTAACAAGGACGAAAAGGGATCAAAACCAACAATCTCTATAAAGGAGAACTTTCCTCTCCAACCTAGGATCAGTACTTCCTCCAGTGAGTGGGAAGTAGTACTTTTAACACCTTACATTCACTTGCTCGACATCCTCCAGTGGAACTGCAAAGGTCTCAGAGCCCGTTCTGAAGATCTTAAAGTTTTAATGAATGAATTCAATCCAGGGATTATATGCCTGCAAGAAACAATGATAGGAACTCTGTTTATAAACCCTGGACTTGATTATGCCATGTTTAAATCATATCCCCAGTTGGTGATCGTGCTCATGGAGGTGCTGCAATTATTATCAATAAGTCTTTGCAGCACTCCACAATACAACTAAATACAACTCTCAAGCTGTTGCTATCTCAGTCATCTTTGAAAAGAGGATAACAATCTGCTCACTATACCTCCCACCAGACCTTTCTTTTAACATTGGAGATATTCAGTCCTTGATTAACCAACTTCCAGCTCCTTTTCTTCTGCTTAGGTGATTTTAATGCCCACAACCCCTTTGGGGAAGTCAGTGTTTAGATAGTAAAGGGAAAATAATTGAGAACCTTATTGACAGGAATGATGTTGCACTATATAATAATGGGTCAATGACCTTCCACAATATTCATCATAATCATCTTTCTGCACTGGACCTTAGTATTTCTTCAACAAATATCCACCTTGATTTTAACTGGTCTGTTAATGAAGATTTGAATGGCAGTGATCATTACCCGATCCATCTGAAATATGCTGTAAATGCCCCATCTGAAACATTACCTAAGTGGAAGGTAGAGGATGCTGACTGGGATAAGTTCAGTCAAGGAGTCAATCTAGATAAGGAATTTGAGTCATTTCATTCTCACCTGGATGCCTATGATTACTTTATTGAATCCACTTTGAAGAGTGCTGAGGCTCGATTCTAAGACAAAAGGTAAACCTCGTAGACCTGCAGTTCCCTGGTGGAATAAGACATGTGGTACTCTGAGGAAAGTCACTAGGAAATGCTACAGACGATACAAAACTAGTGGCTCCCCTCAGTCTAAATTAATCTATAAACGTGCTTTAGCCAAGCAGCGGCGTTTTTATAAGAAAGCCAAAAGAGAGATGTTGGCTTTATTATATCAATGGAATCAATTCCAAAACTCCATTGAGAGTGGTGTGGCGCAAAATTAGGAAACTGAGTGGAAAATTTGTTGCGTCACCATTACCCTCATTAAAAATCAATAACACTCTGATCACAGAGCCCACTGAAGTTGCCAGTGAGCTGGGAAAACACTTTTCTCAAGTTTCCAGCCCTGATAATTATTCTCTAGAATTTCAGAGAATTAGGAAGGCTGAAATGACTCTGAAATTTGATTCGGGAAAATCTGAACCATACAACCACAAATTTTCCTTAAGAGAATTTCTGGAAGCACTCTCTTCAACTGAATCAACAGCTCCAGGTGAGGATTCAATTTTATATGAAATGCTTAAACACCTCCCAGATGATGCCAAAAATATCTACTCAAGATTATAAACAAAATATGGGAAACTGGAATTTTACCCAAGGACTGGAAAATATCCATAATTGTCCCCATAAAAAGCCTAATAAAGATGCTTCCCAAGCCACCAGCTATAGACCAATAGCTCTTACCAGCTGTGTTTGTAAGCTGATGGAGAAAATGATAAACACCAGATTAGTTTGGCACCTGGAAACCAAAGGACTAATAACTCCATTTCAATTTGGTTTCAGGAAAAATCGCTCCACCCTTGATCCTTTGCTGAGGCTGACCAATCAAATCCAGCAAGGATTTGCCAAAAAAGTGTCAGACTTGGCATATTTTTTGACCTGGAGAAAGCATATGACACTACTTGGAGAATTGGCATCTTAAAACAATTGCACAAAATGGGTATATGTGGAAGAATGATTAAATTTATATATTCCTTTTTAACAGACAGATTTTTTAAGGTTAGAGTGGGCAACTCCTTCTCCCAACCTTTTATGCAGGAGGAGGGTGTTCCACAAGGAAGTGTGTTAAGTGTGACACTTTTTTCAGTTGCAATAAACAGTATTGTGCAAAAAATATCATCACCTGTTAAATGCTCGCTTTTTGTTGATGACCTTGCAATATACTGCACAGGATATGATGCCTGTCTGTATGTAAACATTTGCAAAGGTCTGTTAATGCTATTACAAAGTGGGCTGATGAGAATGGTTTCAAATTCTCTCTTCCAAAACAGTTTCTGTAAGATTTACTAGGTGCCAGCGTGTGGAAGAGGTTCCCACCCTTAGTTTAAAAGGATCCATCATTCCTTATGAAAAGGAAGTAAAATTTTGGGGAATGACCATTGACCAGAAATTGACATGGGCCAGCCACATAAATGCCTTAAAGACTAATGTTAAACAATCTCTCAATATTTTAAAGGTTGTCTCTGGATTTAGTTGGGGAGCTGATAAAAAATCCCTGCTGAGACTGTATGACTCTTGTGTCGATCTAAGCTAGACTATGGCTGTCAGATTTATTCCTCAGCCTGTAAAACCAAGCTGAAGGAACTGGATGTTGTACACAATATGGGGCTGAGAATATGCTCAGGGGCTTTTAGAACTTCGCCTGTTGAAAGCATTTATGTTGATACAGACCAACTACCCCTTGATCTAAGAAGGCAAGAACTAGGATTAAGATACATGGCTAGAATTAAAAGTGCTCCCAAAAATCCCTCCTTTCAAGTGCTGAAGGAAACAGACTCACGGGTCTTTTCTGGTACAAGAGCCTCTAAACCATTCCAAATTAGACTAAATGAAGATGTTAGGGATAATCATCTTAAATCCCAGAAAGTCATGGAAGTAGAAACATCCTGTAAATCCTCCATGGCTTATCCCAGCAGCATCAATATGTGCAAAAACTGTTTAACAAAAAGGACTGTCACTGAGGAAGAGATTAGGGGCAAGTTCTTGGAGCACGATGTTACCCATACTAATTTTACAAAAATTTATACAGATGGATCAAAGTCAGATAGTGGTGTTGGCTGTGCAGTTATCCTTGGTGATACAGCATATACAGCTAAACTACCTGACTTTGCATCCATATTTACAGCAGAACTAACAGCCATAGTCTCTGCCCTGGATTTAGTTTTTGAAAGTAGTGACTCTAATTTTGTCATCTACTCAGACTCTAAAAGCACTTTAGAAGCAATAAAAAAATTCAATAGCTTTCATCCATTAGTTCAAAAAGTTCAGGAATCGCTTTTCCATTTGTATTATCTGGGTAAATCTGTCTCTTTCTGTTGGGTCCCTTCTCATGTGGGGATTTGTGGAAATGAGATGGCAGATAGGGAAGCGAAAGGTGCTAGTATTTTATTCAGAAACAGCTTTTAGTAAAAGTGCCTCATACAGACCTAAAAGGTCCCATTAGATCTTATATTTTAAACAAATGGCAAGAAAGATGGACTTCTTCCTTCTTGCCAATAATAAGAAAGTATAGAAAAATCAGAAATAGTATATTGTGGTCTTCGTCATTCCAGTCGGATAGACGAACAGAAATAGTTTTAAGCAGAATTGAGGATTGGGCACACTTATTTGACCCATCAGTTTATTTTAGAAGGGGGCAGCCCCCAGAGTGTGCTTACTGTGGTGAGATGCTAACAGTGGAGCACATTCTGGTTGGTCTGCCCCAGATATTTTAACCAAAGAGAGAGATATTTTAGAGGTAAATCCCTGTGATATTTTGGGAGATGAAGCAGATATTTCTGCTCTCATCCCCTTTTGTAAAAAATCTATAAACATTTTTAATAAAATTTAATTATATTTTATTAATCACATCATAGATATATATATATATTTATTTATTAATCATTTTCTTCATTAATTCATTCATTTATCATATTGTAATTTATCTATGAACCATCTTCATCATACACTCATTAACTCATTTTTCATAATATAATTTATTTAGTTTCAACATTGCTTTGATTGAATTTTACTTTCTGGTCATATTGATGGATCAAGTTTCATCTCCAGTAACAACTGGTCAAAAACTCTGATTCATTTGATTCAATCTTCGTTAAAACTGCAAGAGAAAGTTCAGCTCTTTGATGCAGTTGGTCTTGGCGCTTTTTGGGACCCAACGTGCTGAAAGTTTACTCAAACCAAGATTTTCATTTATAATTGAAAATGCGGAACCATGGGAGATCCTAGTTTCATTAGCTATCATATCGATAGTAATCCGACGATCTTCATCCACTAGATTCTGCATCAAAGCCACAATTCTTTCATTTTTGCAGTCGATGGTCTTCCTTCTCTTGGGTTGTCTTTGAGGTCCTCCCGACCATCCTTAAATCGCTTTATCTAATCATAAACAACTGATTTAGATGGAGAAGAATCTCCATAAACTTGTTGCAAAGCTTCAATAATTTTTCCTGGTTTCCAATCAAGCTTGGTCAGGAACTTGATGTTAGCTCTCATCTCAAAATTTTTATTTTCCATGGGTTCAAAAAGTTACTTTTCTGAAGCAGATGTTAACACCACACGGTAGCAAGAGGATGACTGAGGTAACAAGTCTATATGATCACTACATCACAGATAATTGTTTACCAAGTATTTGGGTTGTTTCATTCCTGTGTAAATACATCATTCAACAATTTTTCCTGGAACTTTTTGACTTACCCTCGTATACAAACCAAAACCTTATTTCATATCTCCCATCTCAGCCACCTTTCTTTGTCAGGCCAAAAGAAGGAGTGGTGCTTGGTGATACAAAGTGAGTGAGGGGAATTCCTTTACTGTACTCTCTTCTTAACCACCAGTTACCCCATTTCCAACTTGCACTGAAAGGTACTCCTTCATAAAAAGCTCTGGTTTGTAGGACTCTGAAATAATGTGTCATATTTGAGGAAATGTAACAGCACATTTAACCTTCCAAGACTGTCATCAGTGTTACTGGTCTTAATAGCTACTCATGTATTGTATCTGCAGTAACAATCAGTGAAACTAATTTAAAACTTTCATCTCTTGAAATTACTACTCAATTCACCCCTACTATATTTTCTTCTTATTGCCTACTGCATCTGTGGATAATATGGTGTTATGTATAACTGTATACTGTACCCTTCTTGTGTTACCCCACAAAATTCTTATGCTGGTCTTGCATTTTCGATTCTTGGCCTGTGATTTGTTAATAAGGATATGTTCATAAGTAATGCTGTAATGTTAAGCTGAGAGGTTTTACAGATGTGAGAGGGAGGAGTCAATATTAATTGTTAATCTGTGGCGTCAGAAATGTTTTGATGCTGTGTCTGGACAACATTTGGTTAGATTATTGCAGTATTAATATTGGATACTGTCAAATGCACACCTGAGACCTTTAAAGGAACCGGAATTAAATTTGATTTATTATTTTTATATAAGTAACTTACCAAGTAATTACTTAGCTAACGATTATGCTTGCACGGCATCCTAAATTCAAAATTCGCAGCACCGCGTCGGTTGCAAAGAGGGGGGGGTGACAGGCCCCATCCACTACAACAGGAGCGTAGGTGTGACTTACCACCAGCAGTCCTGCCTAATTCACCTGTTTATGGTTGCTTGCTGAATTCAGAAAATATTCACGTTTGCTTGTCAAACTGTTGCCTTTTTTATTTCGTCTTTGGCATTAGATTCTTTCATCTGTAACTATGTCGGTTCTAGCGCTTCCAGTCATCATTATTGTAGTGAGAGCTGTAAGATTAGACTTGTTACGATGCACATTCCATGTGCACTAAGTGTAGGGGGCAGGTGTGTTCGAGAGAGAAGACGTGTTCAGAGTGGAAGGACTGGGATGAATGTAAATGGAAGGTGCTCGAATCTCGAATCTCGAATCATCTGAATAGACTTGAGAAAAATAGGATCAGAAAGGCAGCCGCTCGAGCCAGAAGTAGGGCCTCTGTGAGTAGAGATTCTTCACCTAAGCCTAAGACTGATTCTAGCCTAGTTCTTCCTTCTACTTCTGGACACCCTCTCTCCTATTCTCAGTCCTCCCTCTATTCCTCCACACACACTGTGCTTCTGACCCCAATGCCATGCCAGTCTGGAGTCAGAATTGATTCCAATTCTACAAGGAAATTAGTCTGAAGTTAGTTCAGTGTCTGAGACTGGATTAGGGTCCCCTACGTGTGCTTATGGAAAAAGTTTTCTGTGACAAAGTTACTGATAAAGTATTAAGTGAAGTGTCAATGGAGGAGGATAAAGTGTTAAGTGAAGTGGCAGTGGAGGAAGATAAAGTGTTAAATGAAGTGTCAGTGGAGGAGGATAAAGTGTTGAGTGAAGTGGCAGTGGAGGAGGTGGCTTCCCGTCCCGTCGGTTCTCCTAGACAAAGGTAACTGTCCTGCTCCCCTGCACCTGGGAGAAGACATACTGGAGGTCTAAGGGAGGCTGGTAGGGTTTGCCCACGGGTTGCTGCCCCCTCAGTCAAGCCTGTTGCTAGAATGCCATCTTCCAGCTTCGACCGACTGCTGCTGGAAAGGCATGTCACTGGATGTGCCCCGCTTATCTTCTAGCTTGGGCTCAGATTCCGACCATGGGTGTCGTAGACACTTCCTGATTCATCCCGGCCATTGAAAAGGCACATGGACAACTTGGCTCTTGCTTCCCTGTTGCCAGTCAAGCGTCACAAGGACACCTTGGACAACCCGATTCCATCTTTTGCAGCTACGGTGTGGATCCTTCAGTGTTTGCCTGTGTTCAGCTTCCTGCACACCCATGGGATTCTCCTGTTTCATGCCCTCCCAAGGATTCCAAACACCCGAAACATCGGTCTAAGTGTCGATCGCCCAAGACCCTGTCTCACCTTGAAACTCCCCGCTCCCGAGAGCCCAGTTCAGGCTTCCGTGCCCCCAGCTTCTTCTCCCGTGCTTGCTCCCGCACACTCAGCTCCCGCTCACATGCGCCTAGCACCTGCTCACGTCGTCCAGCTGTGGCCCCTGAGTTTCTGGCGCCACCATCCAGACACCCAGTTCCCCTCTCATCAACTGTCTTCTTCTCTTGACCGACCACTAAGTTTCTCTCGGAGCCAGACGACCCCTCGTTGGCACCCATGAAGGAATCTTGAGCTTCATCTGGAAAACGCCCTCTTGTAAGCCTTCTCAAGATTAGTCCCGTCTCCGGTCTCTTCGGAAGATGAGGAGATCAAACAAGATGCTTCTCCTCCCACAGCTTATGCGTCTCTTTTTGCGGTTCCTTCTGGCAAGTTTTCCTCCCTCCTTCACCCGCCTGCTCCGTCATCTCCTGCTTCTTCCTCCCTTATGAGAAGCCTTCCTAAAGAACACTCTCGGCTTCCCAAGATGCTGCTTTCTTCCTCCTCTATGAAAGCCATGAAAGATATTGAAGACTGGCTCTCAATGAAGAGAGAGCAGGGCAAAGTGACTTTTGGCCAGCCTCCTCTGGGGGTTGCTACCTCCTCCCAAGGGACTTCTCTGTCCTTATCGACTTCCCATCGGTCAGCCTTCGCTTCGGCCAATTTTCTTCTCTTCTTCGGAACTGGACCATCTTGTTAAGAACCTCTTCAAGGTTTTGGAAGCTCTTAGTTTTTTGGACTGGATAGTAGGAGCCCTTGCAAAGAAGATAGAGGACTTTAAGGGCTGGGAGGAACTCTCTGCAGCAGATCTGTCCTCTCTCGTCGCCTTGACGGCCTACTCATGAGACTCAGAGAAACATTTGGCCTTTTCCCAAGAAGGTATCTTCTCTCCTTCTAAAAAGAGTTATAGAAGAAGTCGAGGGCATTCACTCCAGGGCTTCTAAAACTCTGACTTTTCAGGTTTTCTGTCCCCAAGAGAAGCAAACTGCCTCCAGACCTTTCACAGTGTCCTCGCCCTCTCATCATGTTTGGCCCGTCAGTGGATGAGCCTTCTAGGGACTCTGTCGACTATTGAGACCTTCGTCCAAGTTGGGAAGATTGCATCACGAGAGTTCTCCAATTCTACCTCAAAGCCAACTGGGACAGGAAGACTCAACCGACTTCGTCATCTTTCCCATCACTCGGGAGATAAAAATTGGATCTCCAATGGTGGCTGTCCAAAGGAAGACTTGCACAGGAAAAGTCTCTTCACCTCCGAGCCCCAACCTCAACTTCTACTGAGACGCCAGGATCTAGGCTGGGGAGCTCTTGTAGGGAGTCAAGTTTCTGAGACATCGTCCCGGAGGAAATCAGTCTTTATGTCCGTTAAAGAACTGAAGGCCGTTCATCTAGGTCTCCATCATTTTTCAACCTCAATTCACATCAAGACATTGGTTGTTCATGCGGACAACACCACTGCTCTGTCATATATCAAGAAACAAGGAGGCACTTTCCTTTTCCCTTTGCCAGACTGCAAAGGACCTTCTACTTTGGGTGGACCAAAATCAAGTGACGCTGGTCACTCGTTTCATTCAGGGTAAGTAAACGTCCAGGTGGACGTGTTGAGCCGTTGGAAGCAGGTCCTTCCTGCCGAGTGGACCCTGGACCACAGGATCTGTGTTGACCTTTGGAGATTATGGGGACAAACTGTCCCTAGACATGTTAGCTACCTCAAGAAACAATCGTCCTCCTCTCTTCTGCACTCCAGCCCCGGACTCCTGACATGGGTGACTGGACGCCATGTTCATAGACTGGTCAGGTCTGAGACCGTTATGCCTTCCAGCCCTTCAGCTTGGTGAGGAAGTCCTGAAAAGATTGTGTCACACTGCAACGCTTCAGTGACTCTCAGAGCGCCCGTTCTGGTCCCCGAACAGTGGTTCCTGGACCTCCTACATCTTCTAGTAGACTTCCTGAGGCTGCTTCCCCAAAGATTGTGGCTACTCAAACAACCTCACTTCAAGAGATACCACCAAGAGTTGTCCACTCTCGCTCTGACAGACTTCAGACTGTCAGGAAACTCGTCAGAGCGAAAGGTTTTTCAAGAGCAGCTGCAGGAAGCTATTGCAAAGTGCATGCAACAATCTACTTGCAACGTCTATTGGTCAAAGTGGACAGCGTTCCGTTGATGGTGCACCAGAAGTCACATCTCGTCTTCTGAGACATCTTTAACCCAGATTGGTGACTTTCTCCTTTACCTGATGACCTCTGGAAGTCTCCTCATCCACCATGAAAGGATGCCGAGCAATGCTTACCTTGATGTTTAAACACAGAGGTATGTCTCTTTTCTTCTAACCAGGATCTTAACGACCTCATTAACCTGTTAAGCGTCCCCCGGATGAGCTCACCGCTAACGTAAATCGCACGCTTTTTCTTGCAATTAGCGGTCATATCACTGATGATAGTTTTCAAAGTTAATATTGATTTTTATGCTTATAATTCGTACTGTAGTTAAGAGTAGGAATTTTATTAAATGATAGGATAAAAACTATTACTACTACTATTATTTTATTTCATAAGACTACAAAATACTGAATGAAAAGTGTTGTACATACATGCACTATTATTCTTTTGTATGCCAATCTCTAAAAAGCAGGGGCTACACACAATCCATCTATGTACTCGTGATTGTGGAGACAAATGTTCTACATTCTCATCTAGAAACTGATTTGCAAATCTGTTTGTTTCTTTCACGAGGTAATCAATGATTTCATCATCAAATTATTTCTCAAAATTCTAATGGATTCTCTTTATCCTCAACTGAAAATTTCACGCCGGGATCAGCAACAAAAGTAAAGGGATCTCTCTCTCTCTCTCTCTCTCTCTCTCTCTCTCTCTCTCTCTCTCTCTCTCTCTCTCTCTCTCTCTCTCTCTCTCTCTCTCTCTCTCTGGAGTCAAGTCACTCGGCAATGAGAAGTCATCTTCACTTCGCTATTGGAAGAAAGTTTGTTTCTTCAATATCCTCATCATGGAGGATTCAGAACTAGAGCTCTCATCATCAAATATGTCTTCAGTATCAGACACCTCGTCTAGGATTTGATTTATCTCACCTGAAGACATACGCCTCCTCTTTGTGACATTCATTGAGAGCTGACGTCAAAGCCATGTTGTCTCTGAAAACGCCCGGCGTACTGAAAAAAAATAGTCATCTAGGCATCAAGCGACCAGCTGAAAAGAGTTGCCAGGAGGAAATAAGTCATCAATTACATCTTACGTGTTCTGAGAGTGTTACCAAATGATGTTCCAACATTTTCCATACGAGTAAACGTATTATTACGGGGCTGACAGCTTGAAAAGCAGAGTTAAAGTCTTGAACGTAATATCCCGTTGAAGCGCTACCGAGTAGATCGCAGTAAACGTATTATTACGTGGGTGACGCTTAACAGGTTAAGTCATTCGACACTTCCAGGCAGAAGAAATCTGATTTAGTGTCTTGGAACTTGGATGTAGTCCTTAAGTGGCTTACGAGTTCCCCTTTGGAGCCACTCAGTTCTGCTTCCTCCAAGAACCTTATGCCGGATGAAGAGGAGAGGGTTCTTTGCCCTGTCAGAACCTTGAGTACTATCTGCATAGGACCAAGAAGATGAGAGGGCCTGCTAGCAACCTTTGGTGTTCTGTCAAGAGTCCTTCTCTTCTCGTCCCCTGTCAAAAAATGCCCTTTCGTTCTTTATTAGAGACCTGATCTGCCGAGACGGCGTATTCCTGGATTCAAGAAAGAATCTTTTCCTGTGATCAAAGTTAAAGCTCGTGAAGTTAGAGCAATGGCTACCTCTCTCGCCTTCAAGCACAATTTATCCCTCTCTCGTCAATTCTTCAGTCAACCTTTTGGAGGTGCAAATCGATCTTTGCATCTCATTATTTGAAAAGAAGTGGAAGCAGTTTTGAAAATTACAGTACCCTGGGACGTTCAGCGGTGGCTGGCATTGTGTTGGGGAAGAAGCATAGGAGAGATCCTGTCTCTCTTCTGTGTGTCTTCTGACTTGATGTAAGGTGTTGAGTTTTTTTGGGGAGCCTGTGGGTACTTTATACCTGGAGTGCCCACAAGTTCTTTGGATAGGTAGTGGTTTGTTGTGTCAGGGTGGGTGACAGTGATTTCTGGTTGTTGCCGAGGGCAAGGGCAACTTTTTTCCTGCATACGTCTTGTCAGTGATCAGGCACATCCTCCGTTGCAAGACTTCCACTGATGTAGAGGCGACTCTCGCCTCACTGCCGCGCCACTACTTGTTAAGATGAGCACCAACCAGAGGCAGTATTCTCCTCTTACCAGGTGAGGAAGCGACAAGCACGATATCAATGCTGGCCATTCTTTTTCAAGTTCAAGTCATTACCACCCTTAATGTTTTTAATAGAACAGTCCATTCATCCCACCCCCTTGCAGTGTGATTCAGCTAAGTCATTACTTGGTAGTTACTTATATAAAAATGACTCTTTTATAATAAAATGAAGTTTTATATACTCATCAAGTAATTGCTGAATCAGAGCCCTCCCTCCTCCCCTTTTTTTGTGGACTTTGCAGCAATAAAATAGAATGACGCTGCTGGCAGTAAGTCACTCCTATGCTCCCATTGCAGTGGGTGGGGCCTGTCTCCCCCCACTTTGCAACTGACGTATTACCACAAATTTTGAATTTACCTGTAGTATGCCATGCGACCATAATCTCTAGCTAAGTAATTACTTGGTAAGTATTTATAGAACTTAATTTTATTATTATAGAAATGTCATTTTGATTCAGATGTGGCATTATGTTTCCTAACTCTGTTGCGTTCTTTCATTTCAGATTCTCCCTCAGAAGAGCCTTCCTCCCTTTGTCAGTTTTGAGCAGCATCAAGATTTTGGGAATGCTTGTGTGTTTGATGGTACTACATGCAACATTCCCAATAGCAGCTCTTGAAGGGTAAGAAACGACAGTGAATGATTGTACTCCTACTTTACAAATTACATCAGCAACAAGTAAAATCTGTTGTGAATATTAGATTCATACATCAGCAATGAAATCTGGTTGTAGTCCTTCAAGATATTGTACTTTATAACAGATTTATTGGATAATCATTTGTAAAAAATTTTGTGTTAAGAGTTGTCAATTGAACACATTGTCTTTACAGAACAGAACTGGACAAAAGGCTAAAATGAATCCAGAACATTCTTTAGAATATCCTTTGAAAAGTGAAACTGAAGATGCATTGTCACACCCTTCCATAAATCAAGAAAACAGCAACATGGATGCCTTTAGTGAAACCAGTAATGATGACTCTTTGTCTCTGGATCCACTGATGGACATCAAAATAGAGCCAGAGGTATTCTGTGAGTCTATTGAAGATGATGAATATTCATATGAAATGAATTCAGTAGTGAATGAAAAAGATCCACTAACTTGCAAAAAGGAAGTAAAACAAGAAAGAAGGAATAGTCAGAATGGAGAGAAGCCATTCAGATCCAGTGACTCTGAGAAAGCATTTTACAAGAAAATTAATCTTACAAGTCATATCACAAATCCTACCAGAGAGAAAACATTCATATGTAATGAATGTGGGAAAGCATTTTCCCACAAAGCAGTTCTTAAAGTTCATATGAAAATTCATACTGGAGAAAAGCCATTCATGTGCAAGGAATGTGGGAAAGCATTTTCCCAGAAACCAGGTCTTAAAGGTCATATGAGAATTCATACTGGAGAGAAGCCATTCATGTGCAAGGAATGTGGGAAAGCATTTTCCCAGAAACCAAAACTTAAAGGTCATATGAGAATTCATACTGGAGAGAAGCCATTCATGTGCAAAGAATGTGGGAAAGCATTTTCCCAGAAACCAAATCTTACATGTCATATGAGAATTCATACTGGAGAGAAGCCATTCATGTGCAAGGAATGTGGGAAAGTATTTTCTCAGAAACCAGATCTTACAGTTCAAATGAGAAGTCATACTGGAGAAAAGCCATTCATGTGCAAGGAATGTGGGAAAGCATTTTCCAGGGAACCAGATCTTAAAGGTCATATGAGAATTCATACTGGAGAGAAGCCATACATGTGCAAGGAATGCGGGAAGGCATTTTCCAAGAAACCAAATCTTAAAGGTCATATGAGAATTCATACTGGAGAGAAGCCATTCATGTGCAAGGAATGTGGGAAAGCATTTTCCAGGGAACCAGATCTTAAACGCCATATGAGAATTCATACTGGAGAGAAGCCATTCATGTGCAAGGAATGGGAAGGCATTTTCCAGGAAACCAGATCTTACATGTCATATGAGAATTCATACTGGAGAAGCCACTTATGTGCAAGGAATGGGAAAGCATTTTCCCAGAAATCAAATCTTACATGTCATATGAGAATTCATACCTGAAAGCATTGTCAAGGAAACATCGTCTTACAAGACATAGATGAGCCATACTGAGAAAAGCCTTATATTTGCAAGGAAATATGGAGGTTCTTCCACAAAAATTACTCTTACAAGACATGAGAATTCATACTTGAAAGAAGCCATTCATGTGCAAGAATGTGGGAAAGCTTATTCAGGAAACATAATTTATATGAGAATTCATACTGAAAGTAGCCATTTACAGTAAAACGACAATTACCTGCTGTAATATATCCAAGGCTCTTGTGGAGATTGGAAATTTGTAGATATGGTAAAAAAAACACCACGGATTTAAAATGTCAGTTACTGTATATGGAATGAGTCTTACCAGCTGTCAAAGTTAGCTTACATCTTTGGGCCATTAGGTGCGATCGGCATACAAAAAATTTTAAAAAATAATGCTTGGCTAACCCTCTATGACTGTCTCTGTAATCACCTGTTTCCCACCAGTGGCATTGGAATGTTTACGTTCTTGTCAGAATTCTTCATGCAGTGTCTTTATGCAGACAATGTGAATTGGCATTAGTAATAATTTTGATGATTTTTGACTTATTTTCTCCTGTACGGTATTGTGCTTGTTTTCTGCTCATGCATTATGTCATCTACAGCAAGCAGAGATGAAAGCATTAGGCTGTATAGGAAGGAGTTTGTGGAGACTGAATGTTTTGGTTGAGCATGACCACATAAGCTTTGTTAGCCTAGCTGTTGAGGCAGGATATCCTTCTCCCCACACTCTTCACACAGAGAAGTTGAGAGTTGGGGGGGTAAATTGGACAGTTGTCATGCAAGGAGGCCATGAAGCCATGGGCATTTCCAGCCTCAGACAGTTTGCTTGGTTGAACATTGCTTCTCTGGCCACACTAACCCACCATCCTCATTCAGTGTGGTAGTCAGCTAACTAAATTTAAAAGTAGGTAAGATTTATTGCAAATAATGATAATTTCCATGATGAAATCAATTATTTGGATTCTTACCTACTGTTAAAGGGGAAACCCACCCAGCCTCCCCACATCTTAGTGAGTGGTCATGAAGAATTCTGACAAGAACCTAAACATTCCAACACCACCTGAAGGGAAACAGGTGATGACAGAGACAGTCATAGAGGATTAGCCACATCATTTTTAACATTTTGTATACCAATCACACCTAATGGTGCAAAGATATAAGCTAACTTTAACAGTAGGTAAGTACTGTATCCAAATAATTAATTATGTCACGAAAATTATAATTTTGTTCTTTTTTTTTTGCCTGTTTTGTGACTACAGTACTGTACGCTTATGCTTATAAGCAGTACAGAATACTCTACAATACTTACTGTACACATAATGAAAACCAAACTGTACAATACTGTTTACTGAATAAATGTGAAAAAAATTACCATTGAAACATATACCTGTTTGCACTGATGGAGCTGTTCACATGAGCCAAACTTAAAAAACCTCTTCTTGTATTAAGAATACCCCTTGAGGAGAAAAGAGAAATGTGCAAATGCACAGCATCATGATGCATACATGTGTGTATATGCATACATGTATGTCAACACATGCTTATTTGATATTGAAAGTAGCAACTATATTGTACTACATTTTGTTACCTCCACGTTAAAGACCTAGTAAACATTTCATTCAAATCTTATTAAAGATGTATTACAGCATTATTGTTATTTATTTGGTGTGGCATAAAAAATGTTCTCCTTCCAAAACATCTGAAGCTTCTGGAGCTGAGGCTATCACATGTTGTTGGTTGAGACGACTTTGAAATCTGTTTTGCGCCTTATTTACTGAAAACACTGATTGATGCAATGATATTAATTAAATTCCATTAAAGGATATCAACTTCATCATGCACTGTATATTGAGTTCTTACTCTGAATGTGAGCAATTTATAGAAACAAGGTGACACAGGCCGAGTTCTCTGAGGTATGGAAACCAATCCTTGAGTGCTGGCAAGGCAAGTTAACAACTGTAAGTAAAGAATGAATCTGGTAAATGTCAAACAATGAAACAAACAGTAATTAAAAATCTGTATGACTTCCAGAAGAAATATGAGTCTTGCAGGATAGTTTAACATAGTAGGAAGTCTCTCTCAACAAAAAAAAAAAGAAAAAGGATTGAATGCCAGCCCTCACGAAATACAGGTAAAATATAAATTGCCATCAAAATAACCATACACCATTACAACACAAAGTCGTTTCTTGGACATTTGTTCCATAAGTCCTCACTTAGTCCAGTAACTAAAGAAACCAGTGACTGTTGTGCATGTCTTGTATGGAAGCCCTAGTGATGGTATGTATCTTATGTAGCTGATCAGTGCAGACAGTAAGCGTGTGTGCCTGGTATGGAAGCACTAGAGACCTTATGTAACTCCTCAGCATGGGAAGTCTTGTATTGTCAACTTGTTATCTTGTACAGTACAGGGAGTCCCCAGGTTATGACGGTCTCGACATTCGTTGATCCGATCTTATGATGCTAAGAAATCGTCAGTTTTATTTGTATAGTTTTTTTTAATGTTAAGTATTGTATTTATTGCCAATTATCATTTTTATAATTTTATGGATAAATTGTGTTAATATTTTTATCATTTTATGTCATGCATCTAGATTGTGTGAGTTGAAACAAAGAATACAGTAGTAATATTACAATTATAAAACCAATTGTATTTTTGTACACTTATTTTTGTACACTCTCCCCACAATGTTGGCCTATCAATAAACCACACCCTGGAAATTTTTGCAACTATTTTTTACCATTTCAAGTAAATATTGATGTAGCAGTATCAGTATATGGTGTACTATTTACTTGTAACTACCATTAAAGAGACCTTGTACTGAATGAAAACAGTTTCCCATAACCTGAGAAATAATTGTCTTCTTCAAGAGTTTTTCTTACAAAGGAATAAAACTACATTTTTGAAAACAGGAATACTATTGTCATGTAAAGGATGGACTCAGAATAGCCAATTTTTATTAAAGCAATTTGTATTTTTCCCGACATACAAACCAGAAGTTCTTTACTTAGGGATTCAGCCTGGAACAGCTGTTAAAGTTTCAGACAGTCATTAACTCCCTATGGTAGGGGGGAAGCCCTGCCAACTCATTGGTCTGTACTCCACTTTGCCTTTTGGCCCAGGTACCAGAATGAGCGGTGGCTGTGGTTGTCCGTAGATGTAAATATTACTTAGAATTTGCTTTTTGTTCCAACATGAATACAAACCTGTGTTCTTTACATAGGAACTTACCTATTTATGGGGGGGAGTCTGGGCAATTCTCTGAACTGACTGGTTGGTTCTACCCAGCCGGGAATACCTTCCTGGTCTGGAGGAACTGAGGAAGGAATCCCACACCTGTAGCTTGTTGGACACATGGGATGTTGCAACTGCTAGACCTCTGGGCTTAACGTCTTTGGAAGATTTCGTAGGAAGGGATGCTGCAGAAATGCTATTATGTCCGGTCAGAGCGCTGAAGGCTTATTTGTCGCGCACAGAAAAGATGTTTTTTTGCCCGAGAACGCTATTCATTTCTCCCAGATGTCCTTCGCGTTCAGTCTCGAAGAATGCTATTAGTTTCTTCTTAAGAGAAGTGATTCAACAATTGTCAGCAGATTCTTCATCTCTTTCGGAACCATCAAACTCCTCTGAGCGCCCAAGAGCTCATAGTATTAGAGGGTTAGCGACATCGTCGGCATTTCTCAGGAATTTCTCAGTGTCGGCAATACTAGAAGCAGCAACTTGGAAATCAGTATGTTTTCACATCTTTCTACCTTAAGGACATTCAATTTTTGTCGGAGAAGCGTTACTTGCTGGGTCCTTTTGTGGCGGCCAATTCAATTCTTTAGTAAAGGGTAAACTAAGGGGGGCGAGGAGTGAGGGCGGGGTTAGACAACTTAGGATAGGAAAGTAGAACTATCAGTGAATCAAAAGTCATTTACAGAATACGAGATTTGACAGTAATTTAGTGAAGTTAGGTAAATCCAGGTGTTTTTCAAGCTCGATTTATTCTCCCATTCAGCACAGCATCGATGGCAACGGACAGCTATGAATCGGAAGATCCGACTGCACACTCAACTTATCCTCCATACATGAGAGGCTACATTAGCCATATGGGAGGTTCGTCATACTCCTCCATACATGAGAGGCTATGAATAGCCACATGGGAGGTTTACCATGCTCCACTACATGCGAGGCTTTGATTAGCTACATGGGGGGGTTTTTCTCTTCATCCGTTGGAGGTTTTCTTTGAATACCACATGGGAGGTAGCTCGACCCAGACAGTACCGTGTCTTGAGACTGACGTTAAGGGTACTCTCTCCTTTTGGGCATCCCCACCTGCCGAGTGGACAAACAGGTGAGGATTAGTTTATATGCAAAAGTAGGCGAATAATGAGTTACCTGCTTTACTGGTTGGTGGTCGGTCTGACTTTAAATTGAACCCACCTCCACTAAATTTTTGTTAATCAATTTCAATTTCAGTGTTCAGGAGTGTATTGCAGTATGAAGTTTTCATAATAAAACTAATATTGTAATACCTCTACCTGAACACCTGAATGATTCCCACCTTCCTCCCCACTTCAATTTGAATAGTGGATAACGCACTGTGGGATCTCGCCATACACTGCCGGGACTTGCAGCAGCATTGCCAACGATGCGCTAGGTAACTCATTTGACAAGATTTTCCAGTAAGCGTTGTAACGCTGACAGTTAATTACCCACTAATGGGTAATGAGTTATGGGGATATAGTTCGGGCTGGTAGGTGACCAGGCTAATTCAGGTGTTCAGGTAAGTATTACAATATTAGTTTTATTATGAAAACTTCATTTTATTATATAAATGTCATTTTGCTTCAGTTGTGGCATTATGTTTCCTAACTCTGTTGCATTCTTGGATTTCAGATTCTCCCTCAGAAGAACCCTCCTTCCTTCCTTCGTCAGTTTTGAGCAGCATCAAGATTTTGGGAGTGCTTGTGTGTTTGATGGTACTACATGTAACATTACCAATAGCAGCTCTTAAAGAGTAAGAGACAACACTGACTAATTGTACACCTACTTTACAAATTACAGCAACAAATAAAATCTGTTCTGAATATTAGATTCATACATCAGCAATGAAATCTGGTTGTAGTCCTTCAAGATATTGTAGTACTTAATTTATAACAGATTTATTGGATAATCATTTGTAAGCAGTTTTGTGTTAAGAATTGTCAATTGAACACATTGTCATTATAGAACAGGGTTATGTATCATTCTTGCATGACATTATGTATTCACTGAAAATATAAAGAGGTCGATGTATTTTAATGTGATTCAGTTTGTTGAAGAAGTGTTTAAAGCAGCAGTACAGTAATATCAACCTGTAACTATTACCAGGAAAGATATTGTGAACATTTGTTGGGGGAATTTGGGGAGGAGGACACTTGATGCTTTGTACTTCAATATTTTGGATTATTCACATGAATTTGGAAAGCATTTGTAGACCTACCTAAACAGATCTGGAGTGTATTAACTTGGAATTATGATCTGATAAGTTTTTCATGTGTTAGCTGTTATCAGATGACTTCTGTACCCACAAGATAAACTCTGTGTGTGTTGAGCAGTTTTGACTTTGAATCTCTGCAGAATCAAGGGAGACCCAAGAACCAGGCTACACAGTGTGTGTAGAAGGAAGCACAGCTGGGTAGGTACCATTAGCTGTGAAAATGAGTGGTAGATACTACCACAAGTTACTGGGAAAATAAACAGGTTAAAGCCTTAGTGGCTATGTAGGCACAATGTTAGCATCAAATTGAATGTAGCTTAACCTACAGAAGAGTCAGTAGATACCAAAATGACCAAACCTAACCCAGGACACAGTGACCTCTCAAGCCTTGGCTGGAACCTGGAACTCATTATTTCTTACGAAGGAGAAAGGATGGATTAGTGGAGTTATTTGATAAACCTTTCTTTAGGTAGCAAATCAATGTAATCATTTTTGTGTGATCTTGATTTTGTTTCAAATTCAAATATGATGTTGCCTGAGGATATTTCATAATCAGTGATGAAATTCGACAGTTACAGTACCACAAAATAAGACCCAAAGGAGTTGACATAGAGTGGTCTTGGGAACTTGGAAGCTTTCGGACTTGTGAACATTTCGAGTGACTGAAGAATTAGCCTACAGCTTCAAGTATGGCTACAGGCATAGAAGGGTAGCCATTACGAAGTAGACGTTTTGCTATGCAAAGGTTTGCTTGGTACTATTATGTGGTGGCAAATAGTATTTATGAAGGTGTTTAGGATATATTAGTGGCAAATTCTTCAGCCCTGGAATGACTTGAGGAGACATTCTGGGCTCTGGTCTGATGTTTAGACTGATCAGAGTATGACTAGGCAGGACAGCCTTAGTATTCAGTTCATATCATGGAAGTAGCATACAGTCAGAATTAATTAATTTGATCCCATATTCAGGATATTTTTAAAAGTATGCTGACAGAATGTTACTTATTCATTATACCCTGTGTAATGACAATGAGCAATGTATTGACCAAATATAGTGGTAAGTGATACTTATGGAATTTTAGCAAAATTTTCAGTAAATTTCAGTACTCTGCAGTGGACAGCACAGACTGTCTTTACTGTTGCTAAAAATACATTGAAATTTCTATTTTATTTTCAATACCTGTGAAGTTATTTGGTACTTGTGCATGCAGTGAAGAGGTAATTAGCTCTTGGTTTTATTATTATTATCTCAGAGAGTTCCCAGTCAGGAAGTTGCGATAGAGATGATGTGTATAATGGGACTTGCAGCAAAATGGTTGTGTAGGCTTTATACCTCCTCACAAAGACCAGTTACTACTACTCAAAATATATCTTTGCTGTAGCTGTACCCCATATGACTGTAGTCAATGAGAATCAGATATATAAAACCTTTGTGTCAAAATGTTTTCTCAGAAAAATGAAATTGTATTATATATAATGACATAATTTTGTGACTAGGGAATGTCGTCAACATAAATGGGACCGTCTAATAAAATGCAAAATATTGTCAACTAAATCTTGGGGTTGTTGCAGTCTAAAAATCAAAATGACACAACCATTCTGAGATGATATCTGGCTTCCTGGGTATTTTGAGCACCTGCTGATATACCTTGAGAATTGTAAGCGTTCATCTGATGGATCATCAAGTGTGTCACTCGTAAACCATTATCTTTCACCAATGAGGATATCAGATATTCAAAAGTTGAATCATTTCAGGATGATTCTCAATCTAAAGTGACTTTATGGAACACACACAGCAAGTTTGGGAATAGCCTACATATAGCCAAGTGAATCTCCACTCCAAGATCTTCAGTTAGGACCCAGCAGCACTACTATTCATCAGAACTGCCCAGCCATCTCAGCCCTCCTCCAGACCTTTCACAGATGCAAGATGACCCCTGGCACTATCAATCTTCAGCCTCACTAATTTAATTTAAGGTAAGGGAAAATTTTGCTAAGTATTGGTATTCAATATCCCAAGGTAAGGTCAACCCCAGCCTAGGATGAATGACACAAATGTGGCTCAAAGGTAAAGCACCTTATCCATCTTAGGATAGAGAAAGGACCCTAGGATGTGTTGTTAAGGATCCAGGGCATGGAGAATCCTTCCTGAACCAAGCTAGGACTGAATAGTAGATGGTTTGAGAGTTGAATAAGTAGGAAAGGATGTATTAGTCAGGGGTGGTGGGTGTTCTGGGGAAGAATAATCTGATCAACATGGGTTGTCCCAATTTAAGTTAGGTTATGGCAAGATGAACTGTGTAGGCTTCAAGTGAAATGGGTCTCTAACCTATATATAAGTATCTGTGAAATTATTTCCTCAACTTCTTTACAAACAAAGAGTGTAGCTGTTTCTTCATCCAGTTTCCTTGTTTGTAGAAGTCTACAGTCATTGTCATAATCTTAGAATGTGTTACAATATGAGAGAAAGGTAGCTGCTCCCAAATATGATAGACAGGTGATGCAGATTGCCCAGCAATGAGACTGAAAGTAGGCTGCAGCACTTTTAATAGGTTTATACAAATACTATTTGTGCAAGAAACTTGTTTCTTTCATCCTGTGTGTTACAGGATACCTGTGATCAGCTAAGTATGCAAGGAATATTTTTATTTAAAGTCATTAATAGACATTTGGTAGTTACCGTTCTTCTTTCATAAGATTTTGTGGCTAATTAATATAACTTCAAACCAGTTATCTTCAATTTGTTCAAAAAATCATTTCAAAGCAGTTAACTTTGAGAGTTCTCAGTGTCACTTCAAACTTAGTCATCAGTTTTATTCCAAATGCTGAGGTTAACTTTCATTGGGAAGTTTTTTAAAGAGGAATAGAAGAATTATTCAATGTTTGCACAAATTCACCATTTTCACAAGTCTTATTTTAGCACAGGGTCATGTTTCACACTGAATATTTCAGTCCTAACTTGTGATGTATTCAGCTTAATTATAAAAATTAACTGAAGTGTAGATTTTATTACAAATTCAGAAAAGTCTTCCTTCCCTCAATACTAGAGCAATATTGATCTTTCTTTTCTTGTACACTTTCAATATATTGAAACAATTTCTATAATAGTAGTCAGCAGTGACAGTCTTTCTTCGATAAATGAATGTCTGTTGTATAAATAGTTTGAAAATATAGTCCAGTAATAATTTCAGCTGTCAAAATATTTTTTTCCTTATGTCTTCTTATAGCCTGCATATAGTAGGTTCCTTTGACCTCTTTCAGGAAACTGGCCGTGAATGAATTTTTTTAGGCAGACAGTGAAATGGGGGAGCAAATGAAACTAAAATAGCACATTAGCAAATGTTTAAATCAGGAAACAGGGTGTTAACAGACATTTAATTTCAATTATTTCATGAATTTTGTTTGGATAATTTTTTTAACCTCAAACCAATGACCTTTTTTGTTCCAGTAAAATTAAAAAGCCAAATTTAGCAAGTTTTTATGTAAAAAATACTTCAGCCCTACTTTATTATTTCAGAAAATAATCATTACAATTTACTGTAAAAAATTTTCTGTAACATGGAATACATATTCATCAACTTGAAATCACTTGGTAATATTTCAACTAATAAGTGAAATAAACAAGAACTACACAAAATTTCACCTGCAAAAACTTCTATAAGTACCAAAGTAGATTAAAAATGAGAAAGAATAACTAAGTTTCCACCTACAGCTTGCCTGATGCCTCTTCGTGGATACCGACCCCCTCAAACTTCAAGATGTGTTGCTGTGAGGGAGTGAGCTGGCTACAACACCTGGTTAAATTTCAACCTATAACCATCACCTAGAACAAGGAAACCAGTATCAGAGACAATAAATGACTGCAAACATCAGGCAACAACTTACAATTTTCCTTCTGCAGCAGCTCGAAGGACATTAGTATCTGTTACAATCATCATTCTTCAACAGTGACTGTTCATGTTGGTAAGTTATCAAGTCAAATACTTTTAATAAACATCATTCAAGTCAGGAAAGATTGGAAGAACGCTCGAGTCAAGAAAAACCTTGTCATCATCTATAACAGAGATTAAAATACACAATGTAAATAGTAATGTAAATGATGTGTAATTGCTCTTCCAAAGCTGCAAAATGATGAGTGGGAGACTGATACACAATGTAAATAGTAATGTAAATGATGTGTAATTGCTCTTCCAAAGCTGCACAATGATGAGTGGGAGACTGATCTTGATGTGAGTTTCCCTCCACAGTAATAACGTTAGATTGACGTGTTGCCTTCCTTCTTCAACAATGTTCCGCTGTTTACATTGTGTGTGCTTTAGTCTCTGCTCTGTTATGAGGATGAGATATTTTCTAACTTTCAGTGTTCTTCAATCTTTCCTGTCTTGAATGTGATATTATTTCAGTATGACTTGATAGCAAGCATGAACAGTCACTGTTGGCATGTGATTATAACAGATGCTGCTGCTAACTCTTCCAGCTGCTTTGTAGGAAAACTGTAGGTTGTGGTTTGTTGCCTGTTGTTTGCAGTCAAGTCTAGTATGAGTCACCCTTAGAAATAACCCAGGATGGACAGTTACATGAGTTAAGTCAAGTTCCAGCCATTTTTAAGCAATGGGTCGAAGAACACACACATCATGCAAGTCAGGTTAAGGCAAGTTCCCAAGTTCATGTCACTCTTCAGCAGTGGCTGGAAGAACACTTCCATCAAGTTAAGACTAATCCCCTTGTTCTTCAGCTGTGGGTAGATAAACACTCAATCTCTTTGTTCTATGGCTGTGGGTAGAAGAACCCTCAAGTCGGGTGAAATCTGGTCCTCGTTGTTCTTCAGCAGTGGCTGGAAGAACACCCAAATCAGGTCATCCAGTCCTCAATCTCCAGCAGTGGCTGGAGGAAGAACACTCACGTCTCCTTTAGTCTAATCCTCGTCGTCCTTCAGCAGAGGCTGGAAGAACACTCGTGTCAGGTTAAATCTAGTCTTTGTTGTCCTTCAACAGAAATTTTAAGTTAGGCAATATAATTAAACAATTACTCAATCCTGTTCATTCTGTATTCCATTTAAATTACTATTAACACCATGTTATCATAAAATTTACTGGTCAAATATTTTCTTTATCAAATACTCTAAAAAATTTTCATTTACTCTACGTAGTTAAAAGATACACTGATAAGAATGAGTATGGAAATAAAAACAAATTGAAATAAAGCAAATCAATACAGTAATCAATTAATAAACAAAATTAGCAAATAAAAATATATGGTAATCAATTAATAAACAAAATAGGTAGATGATCTGGAGATACAAATCAATATCATTTATATGCCCTAACATCAGAAATACTTGAGCTTGATCAGTCATGTTTGGCAGTTTGAAAAAAACTGATGTATATTGCACTGAGAGGCTGATGTGGCATCAATCATTTTGCTAATGAAAGTTTGTCAAAAGTTAAAAGGTTAAGAAAAAAGGGAAAGAGCACACACCTTGTGGCAACCATTCTCAGAAACAGGGAAACCATCAGTGTCTTTCTTCAGCAGATAACCTCCATGGGAGGCTGCAGGATATTCACATGAAATTGACGCTCCGACAATGGCAGAAAACCACAAAAGACTGTAGCAACATGATCCTTGAAAACTACTGAAGACTGCAGCAGCATGTGGCTGGCACTAGTGCCATCACCTCTGAGACATCCTATGACCAACAGACATCAGAGGTATTAAAACTACATTCTTTTCATCAAACACAGATTCTGATGAAAGCAAATAATTTCTCCCATGGGGAAGCTTTGACAGAAATACAATGCTAAAAAATGTAAGTCAAAGGTACAACAATAGAGAGAGAGAGAGAGAGAGAGATTCTTGTTAAGCGCAAGTTTAGCTTAGATCACACTAACATCATTTGCTTTTCCTTTCTACATCTCCATTTAGACTAGTAACAGTTCCCATTTTGTACTGAGAGGCCTGAACTCCAACAAAGTAGAATTGAATTACTTACCTGCATACATGCTGTTCAATTCATATTCTAGACCAACAATTACATCAAGTAAACTTCCTCTGCAATCCAGGTGCCTCAAACGATGAGGTCTAAGATCATTAAAAATACTACCAACAAAATATCTATTGTTGATCATTTACATATAAAAAAAATCCTCAATAGAACAACTTTGTGAGGTATCCAGTGTCTCAACTGAAGTCACTTCATTAATTAAAACTTGTAAAGATCAAAAGCAACTGTTCTCAGATCCTACCTGTACGATTCAACCCACCAGCGTCACCACAGACAGTGGTACACAACTGCACCTCATAACCTTTTCCACAATGTTTGCCCGACGAGGAAATGCCCAAGCAAGAGAATCAAAATAAAGGAGTCAGTATACAAAACAAAGCAAAGCGGAACGAAGCCTTCAAGGACTGCAACATCAACTGAGAACTGAAATTGATAAAAAAAATATGATAGGATGGACTAAGAACAAAGCAGTTAATTTCATGGTAATCAATGAATCAACTAATTATCTCTGTTTAGGTGCAGCCATTAAATGCGGAAAAAAACATCACAGACTGGAGAAGGCCATGGCATAAAGGCTAAATTATTGGGTTGACAACATGGTTATATAGTCACTACCTAGCACAGCACAACTAAAAACAGCATCTACAAAGTCTTGGCTGCTGCAAACATCGGCATGTACACTCCATCCACTCACGCATTGCAAAACTGAAAGGGATTTAGGAAGACACTTATGTTTGAGACCCCAACTACCCTTCCAAAATTCCCACTACCAGAGAGATGACAAAGTAACAAGTGCCTTTCATCCATTCTTGTTCCATGAAAGTGAACTTCGCAGACTATAAACAGCCAAGGTAAGAATGACTCTCAAAGAGGAAGAGATGTATTCCAGCAATTCAGGAAGAGCTGTCCAGAGTGTTTCTGCTCTCTCAAACAGCAGCACTGAACATGTGGTCTCTCTCTCTCTCAAGAACAACTGAACTTACAAACAAAATTCCTCTGAACTCCCAATGAAACTCTCTCATCCAGTTTTAGGTTGTTATCAAAGAATGGAATGGCTCAGATTTTAGCCATTTTCAAGTTATTATTTTAAAAAGCTAAGCTGAACCTTGAGGGTTAAAAATGACGCATGGATTACTAGCAACAAGGAATGTCATGTGCAAAGGCTCAGCTGTTTTAAATGATAGAAATAAACCTTAAAACTTATCAATGACACATGGGTACAGTAAAACTCCTCAGAATGGAAGGCACAGGCCTATATGAACAATGAAATTAAAAACAGCACTTGGATCTTTATAACAAGAAGTACCTTCACGTGAAGACCCTAGCTATATAGATGATAGAGATGAACCTTCCAAATTAAAAAAAAAACTCATGGAACACTAGCAAGACAGAACACAGCTGAAAAAGTTCTCTTGAGGGTGAAAATACAGGTGTCAATTTACCTCCTCTCTGAAAACTCCTCCTCACATCTTCAGGTGTTAAATTTGTAAACAAAATAATTCAGGGTTTGGTAAAGCAGATGGTTGTATTTGCAGTAACAATGGGTCAGCCAGGGAGAAGCTACGTGGCTGAGATCATTGAAGACAAAAACTAATGCTATGCAGATAGCTAAAGTATTTGCCTCATTGCTAACACTGTTCCAATGACCTCTGACAAGTGAAAACCAAAAACATCAGCTGCAAATGTCGAGTTCCACAGTCAGGACATGAGGCATTTTCTTGGCAATGCCACAGTTTTGTTATACTTGGCTAAATGCATCTTCAAGTGGGAGTGTGGTCTACAGGTAGTCCTTTGAAAATCTTCTGTGCGTCTATCTGACGATATCCTGGAAGAGAAGAGACACTTGAGCAGCACAACAGAAAGGAACTCTGACTGGACTGAAGACCAGTAACTAGCAAAATAAGTAATAAAAAATGTCTGACATTCAAGATACATATAATCTCGGCCTAAGCGCAATACTACAGTCAATTTACTCCAGTAGATATAAACTCATCATCTGAGGAAGACTTCCCTTCTGCATAAAATCACCTGAGGAAAACAATGGCATATACAAAACCATACAAACATTTCAACAATAACACACTAAAAAAAAACTCTAAATGTTGCAAGATGAACCACAGGGGAAATGCCTCAGAATGAAACCACTGGCATCATCAGTCATCTTGATGCGTAGCTCTTCAATATGTATCATATATGTATTTACCTACAAATACCCTCACTCACTCACTCACTCACTCACTCAGTCACATGCAAAACATTCAATAAAGTGTGAATATATGAAAGATGAGCTGTGTGATACACACTGGATTATTAAAATGATAGTCTTCACAACCTTGTACTACAGATCAGTCACTCCCAGTACAGTTCCCAGATCAGTATTCATTCAAAGAAAAGTTAGAATCACAGGCAATGACAACTTGCTATATCACAGTGGAATGCCACCCTGATGCAGGAGGGCAAACTTCGGGTAACCACAAAACACCTTCTGTAATGAGGAAGTGTTTAGTGTTGTCTTAACTGGGGCAGACAGACTGGCAATCTCAGTACACTAATGGATTTTAGGATGAGGAACATTCAAAGCTTATTTTCAACTCTTTTATTTTAATGTTGCAGTACTAATTTGGGACCATCTTCAAAAAATCAGCTGAAATGAGTAAAAGATGTGGATATGGTAAAAGTATATATAATATCAAAAATGATATTTTTATGATAAAATAAAGTTTTGTACATACTTACCCGGCAGATATATACTTAGCTATAGTCTCCGACGTTCCCGACAGAAATTCAAATTTGTGACACCTGCAGCGACAGGTAGGTCAGGTGATCTACCATTCCGCGCTATGAGTGGCGAATAAGAACATTCCCGTTTTCATGTCAGATTTTCTCTTCCACCTGTCTCCTGAGGGGAGGCTGGGCGGGCCATTAATCGTATATATCTGCCGGGTAAGTATGTACAAAACTTTATTTTATCATAAAAATATCATTTTTGTACATGAAACTTACCCGTCAGATATATACTTAGCTGATTGGCACCCTTGGAGGAGGGCAAGAGACAGCTAAGAACTAAAAAACGGGAAAACAACATATGTTGTAGGAATAAACAAAAACCATGGTTCTTACCTGATTGGGCAGAAGACTTCATGGATACTGTCTATGAGTCTGCATGCCTCAAGAGCTTCAGCGGAAGTGACCTAAGACGGCAACCCTTCTGGATCATATCAATGGGGATAAAACCCACTTACATGACAGAGCCTGTTATGGATCATGTCAAAGGGGATTAACCCACTTACAAGACAGAGCCCTCTACCTGAATCATATCAATGGGGGCTATCCCTCTTACATGACAGAGCTAGGTAATAAAAATACAAAAGGCGTTTCTTAAAACCGACCACCTGACCAAGCCTAACCTTGTTAGTAATATGAGATGAAAAGAGAGAGGGCCTGCAACACTCTTTTCAGCCAACCATAAAACACAACAAACAATTAAAAATAACACTAAATTAAATAGGATTAGCTAGCTCCTTGACCCATTTCGAATCCGCGGATACGTAAGCTCCTAGAAGCACTTCTCATATGTCTGCGAACATCTCTCAAATAATGAAATAATGATTACATCTCCAGGTGTGTAGTGCAATAATAGATTAGTAAGTTTATGAAACTGATGTGCTATTACCTCTGTACGTTGGGTATTTCTGCAGATGCAAGCATTCTGCTCTTTTTACTGATGTCTCTTAATGTGTCTGCAGAAGAAAGCCTGGGCATTCTTGGAAATTGCTCTTGAAGGATCCTTGACAGAACACCAAAGACTTTCGGTGTTGCCTCTGAGCTGTTTCTTTCTCTCCAAATAATGTTTAAGGCTTCTTACTGGACAGAGTGTGTGTTCCAACTCCTGTCCTGAAAAATCGGAGAATCCTTTGACCTCAAAACTCCTAGGCCAAAGGTTTTGAAAGTTCTCATTCTTTGCTAAGAAGAGGCTGAAGGAGCAGATTGCAGAGTCCTTCTTAAAGCTCCCAGAACATTCTAAGGCTTGTAATTCGCTCCTCTTTTGGCAGAAGCAAGAGCGAGAAAAAGAAACAGCGATTTTCTGGTGGAAATCCTGAACAGGAGCAGATCGGAGGCTCAAACTTGCTGAACATCAAAAACTTTAGGACCACGTCCAAATTCCAGCTAAGGAGAGTCTAGGGACTTATTTTTGAAGTTTCAAAAGACCTTATAAGGTCGTGAAGGTCTTTATTATCCGAGATGTTCAGACCTCTGTGTCGAAAGACTGAAGACAGCATGCTCCTATACCCCTTTATGGTGGAAACGGCCAGGTTACATTGCTCCTTAGGTAAGAAAGGAAATCCGCGTCTCCATTACAGAGGTACTGGAAGAAATTTTCTTGAATCGGCACCATCTCCGAAAGACTTCCCACTTACATTTGATGAGGCGCAAGGTAGAATCTTCTAGCTCTGGCGATATTATGCAGCCCTTAATGAAAGAAATCCCCTTAAGCTCTAACCAGTCCTTGACAGTCTGAGGCAGTTAGGTTTAGGCGGAAAGATTCTTGTGAAATCTGTCGAAGTGGGGCTGTTTGAGAAGATGCGCTCCTGAGGGAGGCGACCTGGGAAAATCTATCATCCATTCAGTACCTCATGAACCAGTCTCTGGATGGCCAAAGGAGCGATCCCGGGAGTGAGCTTGGTGCCTCTGTTGAACTGAACTCCTGATTACCTCTATTATCTTGAGCGGGGAGCGTAGCCCGTCTAGACCGTTCCAATCTAGGAAGAAGGCCGTCTATAGCTACTGCTCTGGGGTCGAGATTGAGGGCAGTAGTTCTCCAACCTCTTGTTCCAATGGGTTAACGAAGAGGTCTATGAGGTCTCCCCCACGGAACCATAGCCTTTATAAACCTCTGATGAAAGGAGACACTCCGTGGGAAGAACTTGATCTTTTCTGCTGAGCAGATCAAGCCCTCACATTCCTTTCTCCTGAACAAATCTGGTGAGAGAAGCGATGTTCTCTCCCCGCCCACAACAGAAGGTTCCTTGCTTAATGTACAGGAGAAGGAATGTGTCCTCCCCTGCTTCCTGATATAAGCCAGGGCTGTGGTGTTATCGGAGTTGACTAGAACTACTGATCCCTTGACCAGGATTCCGAATCTGGAAAAGCTAGGTGAATGGCTACCAGCTCTTTCAGATTCGGCGCATCAAGATCAATAGTTCAATCCCAACTCCGGCTAACCTGTTAGCCTATCGGAAACGGAAGGGCCTCTCTGTGCATTGCCTCTGTTGGCTTTGTCGTTCTCCTCGATATTCGAAGAATGTGATGGCTGCTCGGCGAAAAGATCGAGTTCTTCCCGCGGTGAACCTCATAGATTGTAACCCGGTAGTGAAGGTTGGAGAACTGCTGCTCGTCTCGGTTTGAGTGGCCTGGAACGGCGCTACTCGACGGTCTGGAAACATTGACTGGCAGGAGGTAATGAGAAATTCGGTGCGTCGAAGGCGCTCTTTGGCCATCGAAAGACACGAAGGTACTGGAATGGATTGATGGATTTTCCCGGTACGCTCCTGCTCGAGGCGATCTTCTCAAACAGCCCCGCCGACAGATTTGCGAAAATCTCGCTCGTCTGCTGCCCTTCGAACTGTCGAAAGAACTGGTGAAGCGAGTTACCGCACAAGGCTGCTAAGGCTATCGCCAGAGGCTAGTCTTTCTGCGCTTGCGCCTCTGTCCAGTGGAAGCACCAGGAGATGGTCTTGGGCGTCTGAAAATTTCTCTTCCAGCCTGTAATGGAGATTTATTTCACTGCTCCAGTGTGCTGGCCGTTTCGTTATGAAATTTCGACACGAAGACATCTCGGGTAATAAAAGACCTTCACGACATATAAGATGTACGGCTTTGCTCCTAATTCCAGCTGAAATTTGGGCGTGGTCCTGAAGTTTTGATGTCTAATAAGTTGAGCACTCTCGATCTGCCTGAATTCGGGACTGACTTGAAAAATATAAGCTGTTTCTTTCGGCTCTTGCTTCTGCCAAAAGAGTAAACTACGGCCTTAGAAAGGTTCTGTGGGCTCTGCAATCTGCTCGCTTTCGGCCTCTCTCTGCCCAGCGAAATGAACCGGCAGGCTGCTGGCCTGGAAATTTTGTCGAAGAGGCTCTCGATCTTTCGGGACGAGAGGCTGAGACACGCTGCAATCGCGTTGTTGGAGAGAAGAAACGGCTCAGAAAACGGCGCGAGATAACGGTGTTCTGTCGGGATCGCTTCGAAACAATTTCCAATGCGGGCGTTCTTCGTGGTGATCAAGAGGCTCGTGCTGTGTGAAGAACATTTTCGCTCTGGAGATGTGCTCGTGGTGAGGAGCATCGCTGCACTATGCAACTTTCCGCAGTCTTGATCTCGATGCTGTGTGAACTCTACATACGGAGATGTAACTCGTGTTTATCTGGAGTGACTGAAGATGCTATATGTGCGTATCGGCAGTTGACAACAATCGAAACTGAAATAATCTGTTTGAAGTGTTATTTGTGTTTGTTGTTTTATGGTTGATTTGAAAAAGTGCAAATCTCTCTCTTTCATCTCATATTACTAACAGGTTGAAGCTTGGTCGAGCTGGTATTAGCTCACTTGTATTTTTATTGCCCTGCTTTACTAAATAGCTGAAGAGATGGCCCCCATTGATATGATTCGGTAGAGAGGCTGCTGTGTAGTGAGTTGCTGACTGTGATCCATAATGTCCCATTGATATGGAAGGCTGTCGTCTTAGATGGATTTCACCAGCTGCGAGGGCATGCGGGCCTGCATCAGACACATTGTCCCTTCAGTCTTCTGCCCAATGAGGCTCATGGTTTGTTCTACACAAGCATGTACCCAATTCTTAACTGCTCTTGCCCTCCTCAAATTGCCAATCAGCTAATGCTGTCTGACGAACCAGCTATTGCAAAAATGATATTTTATGATAAAATAAAGTTTTGTACATACCCGGCAGATATGTACGATTAATGTGTGGCCTCCTCAGGAGACAGGTGGAAGAAAATCTGACATGGCAGGAATAGTTCCTATTCCCGCCACCCAGCGGCGGGAATGGTAGATCACCTGACCTACCTGTCGTGTGCTGTAGTGGAAATTTCTGTCGGGAGCAAGTGGGAGATATAGCTAAGTATATATCTGCGGTAAGTATGTACAAACTTTATTTTATCATAAAAATATCATTTTGATATTGTGTATACTGTTACCATATCCCTTCCTTTACTCATTTCAGCTGATTTCTTGAAGATTAGTACCAAAACATTAAAATAAGAGTTGAAAAGAAGCTTTGGATGTTCCTCGTCCTAAAATCCACCAGTCTGCTGAGATTGCCAAAGTCTGTCTACCCCAGTTAAGACAACACTAAACACTTCCTCATTACAGAAGGTGTTTTGTGGTTACCTGAAGTTTGCCCTCCTGTATCAGGGTGGCATTCCACTGTGATAGCAAGTTGTCATTGCCTGTGATTCCCAACTTTTTCTTTGAATGAATACTGATCTGGGAACTGTACTGGGAGTGACTGATCTGTAGTACAAGATTGTGAAGACTATCATTTTAATAATCCAGTGTGTATCACACAGCTCATCTATCATATATTCACACTTTATTGAATGTTTTGCATGTGCGTGAGTGAGTGAGTGAGTGAGGGTATTTGTAGGTAAATACATAAGATATATATTGAAGAGCTACGCATCAAGATGACAGTGGTTTCATTCTGAGGCATTTCCTGTGGTTCATCTTGCAACATTTAGAGTTTTTTCTCTTTAGTGTGTTATTGTTGAAATGTTTGTATGGTTTTGTATATGCCATTGTTTTCTTCAGGTGATTTTATGCAGAAGGGAAGTCTTCCTCAGATGATGAGTTTATATCTACTGGAGTAAATTGACTGTAGTATTGCGCTTAGGCCGAGATTATATGTATCTTGAATGTCAGACATTTTTTTATTACTTATTTTGCTAGTTACTGGTCTTCAGTCCAGTGTTTGTTTGTGAGAGTTCCTTTTCTGCTGTGCTCAAGTGTCTCTTCTCTTTCCAGGATATCATCAGAGAGATACACAGAAGATTTGAAAAGGACTACCTGTAGACCACACCTCCTCCACTCAGAGATGCATTTAGCCAAGTATAACAAAACTGTGGCATTGCCAAGAAAATGCCTCATGTCCTGACTGTGGAACTCGACATTTGCAGCTGATGTTTTTGGTTTTCACTTGTCAGAGGTCATTGGAACAGTGTTAGCAATGAGGCAAATACTTTAGCTATCTGCATAGCATTAGTTTTTGTCTTCAATGATCTCAGCCCGTATTCTCCTGGCTGACCCATTGTTACTGCAAATACAACCATCTGCTTTACCAAACCCTGAATTATTTTGTTTACAAATTTAACACCTGAAGATGTGAGGAGGAGTTTTCAGAGAGGAGGTAAATTGACACCTGTATTTTCACCCCCCTCAAGAGAACTTTTCTTTCAGCTGTGTTCTGTCTTGCTAGTGTTCCATGAGTTTTTTTTAATTTGAAGGTTCATCTCTATCATCTATATAGCTAGGGGTCTTCACGTAAGGTACTCTTGTTGCTAAAGATCCAAGTGTCATTTTTTAATTTCATTGTTCATATAGGCCTGTGCTTCCATTCTGAGGAGTTTTACTCGTACTCCATGTGTCATTGATAAGTTTTAAGGTTTATTTCTATCATTTAAACAGCTGGGAGCCTTTGCACATGACATTCCTTGTTGCTAGTAATCCATGCGTCATTTTTAAATTTCAAGGTTCAGCTTAGCTTTTTGTAATAACTTGAAAATGGCTAAAATCTGAGCCATTCCATTCTTTGATAACAACCTAAAACTGGATGAGAGAGTTTCATTGGGAGTTCAGAGGAATTTTGTTTGTAAGTTCAGTTGTTCTTGAGAGAGAGAGAGACCACATGTTCAGTGCTGCTGTTTGAGAGAGCAGAAACACTCTGGACAGCTCTTCCTGAATTGCTGGAATACATCTCTTCCTCTTTGAGAGTCATTCTTACCTTGGCTGTTTATAGTCTGTGAAGTTCACTTTCATGGAACAAGAATGGATGAAAGGCACTTGTTACTTTGTCATCTTTCTGGTAGTGGGAATTTTGGAAGGGTAGTTGGGGTCTCAAACATAAGTGTCTTCCTAAATCCCTTTCAGTTTTGCAATGAGTGAGTGGATGGAATGTACATGCTGATGTTTGCAGCAGTAAGACTTTGTAGATGCGTTTTTAGTTGTGCTGTGCTGGAAGTGACTATATAACCATGTTGTCAAATCTTGGGCTGATATCTTAGCCTTTATGCCATGGCCTTCTCAGTCTGTGATGCTCTTTTCGTGTAATGGCTGCACCTAAGCAGAGATAATTAGTTGATTCATTGATTTATAAATTAACTGCTTTGTTCTTAGTCCATCCTATCATATTTTTTATCAATTTTCAGTTCTCAGTTGATATTTTTGATCCTTGAAGGCTTCGTTCCGCTTTGCTTTGCATGCACTGACTCCTTTATTTTGACTCTCTTGCTTGGGCATTTCCTTGTCGGGCAAACATTGTGGAAAAGGTTATGAGGTGCAGTTGTGTACTACTGTCTGTGGTGACGCTGGTGGGTTGAATCGTGCAGGTAGCACAGTCTTTACAAGTTTTAATTAATGGAAGTGACTTCAGTTGAGACACTGGATACCTCTGAGAAGTTGTTCTATTGAGGTTTATTTTATGTGAAATAATCAACAATAGATATTTGTTGGTATTATTTTTAATAGACCTGCGTCGTCTCAGGCACCTGTAGATTGTAGAGGAAGTTTCCTTGATATAATTGTTGGTCTAGAATATGAATTGAACAGCATGTATGCAGGCAATTCGAATTCTACTCTTGTTGGAGTTCAGGCCCCTCTCAGTACAAAATGGGAGTTGTTGCTAGTCTAATGGAGATGTAGAAAGGAAAAGCAAGTGATGTTAGTGTGGGACGAAGCTAAACTTGCGCTTAACAAGAATCTCTCTCTCTCTCTCTCTATTGTTGTACCTTTGACTTACATTTTTTAGCATTGTATTTCTGTCAAAGCTTCCCCATGGGAGAAATTATTTGCTTTCATCAGAATCTGTGTTTACGAAAAAGAATGTAGTTTTAATGGCAGAAACCTTCATATTGTTCCCCTGATGTCTGTTGGTCATAGGATGTCTCAGAGGTGATGGCACTAGTGCCAGCCACATGCTGCTGCAGTCTTCAGTAGTTTTCAAGGATCATGTTGCTACAGTCTTTTGTGGTTTTCTGCCATTGTCGGAGCGTCATTTCATGTAGATATCCTGCAGCCTCCCATGGAGGTTATCTGCTGGTACTGATGGTTTCTGTTTCTGTTTCTGAGAATGGTTACACAAGTGTGCTCTTTCCCTTTTTCACTATTCTTTTGACAAACTTTCATTAGCAAATGATTGATGCCACGCTCAGCCTCTCAGTGCAATATACACTGCTATTTTTCAAACTGCTAACCATGACTGACTGCCCAAGTATTTCTGATGTGTTAGGCATATAAATGATATTGATTTGTATCTCCAGATTATCTACCTATTTTGTTTATTAATTGATTACCATATATTTTTATTTGCTATTTTGTTTATTAATTGATTACTGTATTGATTTGCTTTATTTCAATTTGTGCTTTTATTTCCATACTCATTCTTATCAGTGTATCTTTTAACTACGTAGAGTAAATGAAAATTTTTTTAGAGTATTTGATAAAGAAAAATATTTGACCAGTAAATTTTATTATGATAACATGAATTGTTAATAGTAATTTAAATGGAATACAGAATGAACAGGAATGAGTAATTGTTTAATTATATTGCTAGCAAAATTTCTGATGAAGGACAACAAAGACTAGGTTAACCTGACACGGTGTTCTTCCAGCCTCTGCCGAAGGACAGCGAGAGATTGAACTAAAGGAGACGTGAGTGTTCTTCCTCCAGCCACTGCTGGAGATTGAGGACTGGATGACCTGATTTGGGTGTTCTTCCAGCCACTGCTGAAGAACAACGAGGACCAGATTTCACCCGACTTGAGGGTTCTTCTACCCACGGCCATAGAGACGAGGTGATTGAGTGTTTATCTGCCACAGCTGAAGAACAAGAGTTGAACTTGATGGAAGTGTTCTTCCAGCCACTGCTGAAGAGTGACATGAACTTGGGAACTTGCCTTAACCTGACTTGCATGATGTGTGTGTTCTTCGACCCATTGCTTAAAAATGGCTGGAACTTGACTTAACCTTATGTAACTGTCCATCCTGCTATTTCTGAAGGGTGACCAAGACTAGACTTGACTGCAAACAACAGGCAACAAACCACAACCTACAGTTTTCCTACAAAAGCAGCTGGAAGAGCAGCAGCAGCATCTGTTATAATCACCATTTTTCAACAGTGACTAGTTCATGTTTAAGTTATCAAGTCATACTGAAACAATATCGTCATTCAAGACAGGAAAGATTGGAAGAACACTCGAGTTAGGAAAAATCCTATCCTCATAACCAAACAGAGACTAAAGCACACACAATGTAAACAGCGGAACATTGTTGAAGGAAAACTAACCGTCAATCCTAACGTTATTACTGTGGAGGAGAAACTCACATCAAGATCAGTCTCCCCGTGCAGCTGGAAGAGCAATTGCATTTACATTACTATTTGTGTGTATCAGTCTCCTCATCATTTTGCAGCTTTGGAAGAGCAATTACACATCATTTACATTACTATTTACATTGTGTATTTTAATCTCTGTTATAGATGATGACAAGGTTTTTCTTGACTCGAGCGTTCTTCCAATCTTTCCTGACTTGAATGATGTTTATTTTTAATAGAGTATTTGACTTGATAACTTACCAACATGAACAGTCACTGTTGAAGAATGATGATTGTAACAGATACCAATGTCCTTCGAGCTGCAGAGAGAAAATTGTAGGTTGTTTGCCTGATGTTTGCAGTCATTTATTGTCTCTGATACTGGTTTCCTTGTTCTAGGTGATGGCTATACGTTGAAATTTAAGCAGGTGTTGTAGCCAGCTCACTCACAGCAACACATGTTGAAGTTTGAGGTGGTTGGTACCCATGAAGAGGCATCAGGCAAGCTGTAGATGGAAACTTGAGTTATTCTTTCCAATTTTTAATCTACTTTTATAATTTTGCAAAAGTTTTTGCAAGTGAAATTTTGTGTAGTTCTTGTTTATTTCACTTATTAGTTGAAATATTACAAGTCGTATAAGTTGATAATCGAATATGTATTCCATGTTACAGAAAATTTTTTACAGTAAATTGTAATTATTATTTTCTGAAATAATAAAGTAGGGCTGAAGTATTTTTTACATAAAAACTTGCTAAATTTGGCTTTTTAATTTTACTGGAACAAAAAAGGTCATTGGTTTGAGGTTAAAAAAAATTATCCAAAACAAAATTCATGAAATAATTGAAATTAAATGTCTGTTAACAATCTCTGTTTCCTGATTTTTAAACATTTGTTAATGTGCTATTTTAGTTTCATTTGCCTGTCTCCATTTCACTGTCTGCCTAAAAAAAAATTCATTCACGGCCAGTTTCCTGAAAGAGGTCAAAGGAACTCACTATATGCAGGCTATAAGACCCTTGAAAAAATATTTTTGACAGCTGAAATTGTTACCGACTATATTCTCAAACTACAAAGACATTCATTTATCGCTAATGACTGTCACTGCTGACTGTACTATGTAAAACTTTCAATATATTGAAAGTGTACAAAAAAAAAAGATCAATGTTGCACTAGTATTGAGGAAGGAAAGATTTTCTGAATGTGTAATAAACTCTACACTTCAATTCATTTTTATAATGAAGCTGAATATGTCACAAGTTAGGACTGAAATATTCAGTGTGAAACATGACCCTGTGCTAAAATAAGACTTGTGAAAATGGTCAATGTGTGCAAACGCTGAATAATTCTTCTACTCTTTTAAAAACATTCCCAATGAAAGTTAACATCCATTTGGAATAAAACTGATGACTAAGTTTGAAGTGACACTGAGAACTCTCAAAGTTAACTGCTTTAAAATGATTTTTTGAACAAATTGAAGATAACTGGTTTGAAGTTATATTAATTGCCACAAAATCTTGAAGAAGAACAGTAACTACCAAATGTCTATTAATGACTTTAAATAAAAATATTCCTTGCATACTTAGCTGATCACGGTATCCTGCCTTACAGGATGAAAAACAAGTTTCTTGCACAAATAGTATTTGTATAAACCTATTAAAAGTGCAGCCTACTTTCAGTCTCATTGCTAGGCAATCTGCATCACCTGTCTATCATATTTGTATCATACCTTTCTCTCATATTGTAACATTCTAAGATTATGACAATGACTGTAGACTTCACAGTCCAAGGAAACTGATGGTTATAGGCCAGTGACTTCTTGTTTGTAAAGAAGTTATAGGTAATTTCACTTGATGTTTTTATATAGGTTAGAGACCCATTTCACTTGAAGCCTACACAGTTCATCTTGCCAGAACCTAACTTAAATTGGGACAACCAATGTTGATTAGATTATTCTTCCCCAGAACACCCACCACCCCTGATTAATACATCCTTCCTACTTATTCAACTCTCACGACCCTCTACTATTCAGTCCTAGCTCGGTTCAGGAAGGATTCACCATGCCCTGGATCCTTAACAATACATCCTAGGGTCCTTTCTCTATCCTAAGCTGGATAAGGAGCTTTACCTTCAAGCCACATTTGCGTCATTCATCCTAGGCTGGGGTTGACCTTACCTTGGGATATTGAATACCAATACTTAGCAAAATTTTCCCTTACCTTAAATTAAACTAGTGAGGCTGAAGATTGATAGCCCTCCAGGGCTCATCTTGCATCTGTGAAAGGTTCGAGTGAGGCTGAGATGGCTGGGCAGTTCTGATGAATAGTGAAAAGGTTGGTCCTAACTGAAGATCTTGAGTGGAGATTCACTTGGCTATATGTAGGCTATTCCCAAAACTTGCTGTGTGTGTTCCATAAAGTCACTTCTAGATTGGAGAATCATCCTGAAAAATGATTCAACTTTGAATATCTGATATCCTCATTGGTGAAAGATAGTTTCACGAGCACACTTGATGTGATCCATCAGATGAAGCTACAATTCTCAAGAGTACTATCAGGTGCTCAAAATGCAGGAAGCTACAGATATCATCTCAGAATGGTTAAAGTCATTTTGATTTTAGACTGCAACAACCCCCCAAGATTTGAGTTGACAATATTTTGCATTTATTAGACGATTCCATTTAGTGGCGACATTCCCTAGTCACAAAATTATGTCATTATATATCTAATTTCATTTTTCTGAGAAAACATTTTGACAAAGGTTTTATATATCTGATTCTCATTGACTACAGTCATATGGGGTACAGCTACAGCAAAGATATATTTTGAGTAGTAGTAACTGGTCTTTGTGAGGAGGTATGAAGCCTACACAACCATTTTGCTGCAAGTCCCATTAAGCACATCATCTCTATCAGCAACTTCCCTGACTGGGAACTTCTGAGATAATAATAATAAAACCAAGAGCTAATTGATTTCCTTCACTGTATGCACAAGGCTTCAAATAACTTCACAGGTATTGAAAATAAAATAGAAATTTCAATGAATTTTTAGCAACAGTAAAGAGTCTGTGCTGTCCACTGCAGAGTACTGAAATTTACTGAAAATTTTGCTAAAATTCCATAAGTATCACTTACCACTATATTTGGTCAATACATTGCTCATTAAGTACAGGGTATAATGAACAAGTAATATTCTGTCAGCATACTTTTTAAAAATATCCTGAATATGGGATCAAATTAATTACCCTGACTGTGGCGTTACTTCATGATATGAACTGAATACTAAGGCTGTCCTGCCTATTCATACTCTGATCAGTCTAAACATCAGACCAGAGCCCAGAATGTCTCCTCAAGTCATTCCAGGGCTGAAGAATTTGCCACTAATATATCCTAAACACCTTCATAAATACTATTTGCCACCACATAATAATACCAAGCAAACCTTTGCATAGCAAAACGTCTATAATGGCTGCCTTCTATGCCTGTAGCCATACTTGAAACTGTAGGCTATTCAGTCACTCGAAATGTTCACAAGTCGAAGCAGTTCCCAAGACCACTCTATGTCAACTCCTTTGGGTCTTATTTTGTGGTACTGTAACTGTCGAATTTCATCACTGATTATGAAATATCCTCAGGCAACATCATATTTGAATTTGAAACAAAATCAAGATCACACAAAAAATGACTAGTACACGATTTCCAAGTTACCTAAAGAAAGGTTTATCAAAAAAATAACTCCACTAATCCCATCCTTTCTCTTTAAGTGAAATAATGAGTTCAGGTTCAGCCAAGGCTTGAGAGGTCACTGTGTCCTGGGTTAGGTTTGGTCATTTTGGTATCTACTGACTCATCTGTAGGTTAAGCTACATTCAATTTGATGCTAACATTGTGCCTACATAGCCATTAAGGCTTTAACCTGTTTATTTTCCCAGTAACTTGTGGTAGTATCTACCACTCATTTTCAGTAATTTGCCTACCCAGCTGTGCTTCCTTCTACACACACTGTGTAGCCTGGTTCTTGGGTCTCCCTTGATTCTGCAGAGATTCAAAGTCAAAACTGCTCAACACACACAGAGTTTATCTTGTGGGTACAGAAGTCATCTGATAACAGCTAACACACGAAAAACTTATCAGATCATAATTCCAAGTTAATACATAGATCTGTTGGTAGGTCTGCAAATTCTTTCCAAATTCATGTGAATAATTCAAAATATTGAAGTACAAAGCATCAAGTGTCCTCCTCCCCAAATTCCCCCACCGAAAACTGGGCACACTTAGGGTGACAAACACACCATCATCATCATCATCATTATGAGTAACCTCTCACCATCCATTTCACTAATAATAGAACCAATAAAGGCAATTTCTGCCATCATCCTCATAAATGGAAAACAAAAACAGTCTTACCTTGCAACAGTAAGCCATGAAGAATCAACAGCCATTTGTAAACACCACCAATTATTGATTGCAAAGATTCTTGCTTCAGCCCTAATTTATTAGCCATGGAGCTGTCTGTCATGTCAGCCATCAAGGATTCTGGAGTCAGAGGATTTGTCTCAAATTATTATCCTGGAAGGAACAAACAGGATATATATATATGTAATAACTGTTTTCCCGTTTATACTAAATATGAACTTAATCAGGCAGCTTGTGTTTCACACACAATTTGGAAATCAATGAATGATGTTTTCAACTATAACTTAATAGTAATAACTGGGAGTCCTTGACAGACTTTATGAAGACTTGTAACAGTTCTGACACTCTGACTACTGAGAGGAGGCATCTGGTGGCAACTTTTGGAAATGATTATTATTTCACCTTTAACAAAAATTCTTTATAGAATGGAATGGCAAACTTTCACTTTAAGAGAATGAAACTTAATAATGACTCATTGTACAAACATGTGCAAATGAAGTTATATAAAGTCTCTTTGATAATGTCTTCATTCCCAGATGATTTGAGCCAATACCAAGGTGATCAGAATTTAGGAAACTTTAAGTAGAACATATAAATAGAATGAAAGGTTTGTTGTTAGATGACTGATAAGTACAAATCTGTCCAAATGAACTTATAATAAGGCTCTTAGACTGTAATGTTCCAGCTCTGTAAAATACTGGAACCAATAACAAAAGTTGATTAACCAGAGGATTTGGGAAACTAAGGAATACATACTACAAATAAATCCTTTCCTCATCTAATAAGATCCTTCCAGCAGAGTCAAAACTAGAGCAATGGAGGAAGGTCTGGAGGACATAGGATTACAGATCAGTAGGAAAGACCCAGATACCTAAGTTTAATGAAGATCATGACTCGAGATTAGTATGGAAGGGACAACGTTGAACTGAGTAGAAAAATTTATGAATCTTGGTTCAGCAGTGGCTATGATAGGAGATTAGGATGTAGAAATAACACCCAGAGTGGAGGCTGGATGGAAACATTGGAGAAAGATGTCCAGGTGTCTTGTGTGACCGCAGAATCAACATAAGGTTAAAGGAAAGTGTATAAGACACCAGTGAGACCAGCTTCGATGTATGAGCAGAAACATGGCCGGCAAAGAGAGTGCAAAGAAGAAATTGGATGCAGTTGAGATGAAAATGCTCCAGGTGGATGTGTGGAATAGCAAAATGGACAGGATCACCAAAGAAAATCTGAATTACTAAGTTCATAGAAGTATCAAGTAGGCCCAGGAAGAAGACTGAGTGTATGGCCATGTGGTGAGAAGAGATAGGATTACATGTAGGAGGAGGAAGTGATGCAGATGGAGGTGCCTGGTGGGAAGAGAGCAGTGGTGGCAGAAAAGTGAAGGTGGATGGATGTAGTTGAGAAGATCTGAGAAAGCAATTGTCAGAGAGGGCGATGTGTTTCTGAAGCCCAGGTGGAGGAAAGCTGTCAGAAACAGCGACCCCATAGAAGTGAGAAAGATGCTGAGAAAGATGGTGATGATTCCAGACTCCAATGTCACAAACAAATCCTAATTTTAGTCCAAACTTAAGACCTTCACAGAACACTTTACAAGACTTTTTTAAAGCAGCAACTCTAATCAAATGAAAAATATCATCATGATCTACCACTTAGAATTGCAAGCTTGAGATGATCAAGGTTTTCTGTACACCAAAATTTACTATTATGAAAAAGAACCTAAACATCTTTTCCTAATGTCTTTGAAAGCCAAACTTATCATCTCTATATGAGCTCAAACTTCAACCTTTAGTCTCTTTCATCAAACTCTGCCATTGTAAAACATAGAATCTCTGCATTATGAGCAGACTCAAAATAAACACCCTCAAGCAAAGACATCCTGAATCGAATGTGAGACAAGATAAGTTCACTAAGGCCATTACTGTAAGTGCTGTAAATTTCAATCTTTCTGAAATGCCGGAAAGATCAAAACTAGATAGCCTTTAGAGAATTCACTGACAAATCAAATTGCACATCAGTGTAAAACAGGGAAGACTCCTCACTTTGTAGGATAGTGTCATAAATGTCATATATCAAGTTATCAGAATGTTAACTAATACCAGTTGACATCCTGATGTGAATTCTCAAGTTACCAAGACAGCATGGGCCTGCTAAGACCATTTGGAGCTAGATGAAAAAGCTGTATCAACTATACACCTAAATATCCACAAAAGCAACAAAATAATCTTGTATTACAATATCTTAACAACAAAAAAAAAAAATGCCAAAAACCAGTCTCACCATTACGTACACACCTCACATCAGGGACATTTATCTCCTATTTCAAGAGCCACCGATAAGTTCAGTACACAACATAATATCTTCATTGTCTATAAACCTTTGAGACTATGAAACCTGTAAACTAATCAAAACTTCATAAAATCTGATGAAACCATTTCAAAAACTTGCACTGATTTCTGTTGCTTCTGTAAAGAAAAGGCAACTAGTTTCTCCATAGCCTCTAGTTCATTCTCATCTGCACAAGCTTTCAGGAGAAGATTTTTGTAGTCATTGAGAAGATCTTTGTAGTAATTAAGCTTGCAATCAGAAATTAACCCACAAAAACATGACCAGTTTCCTCACCATATTATATGACTACTAGAATTGTTTAAAAGTTCATCTTTTGCATTCAGTATCATGGCATTCGGCGACAGAAAAATAACCTTTCCAAAATATCCATGGCCACTTTATTACAAATTACAAAGACCTGCCAAATACTTTTGTTTCCATCCATTCTAGGCCAAAGGCTTCCACTGAAATTCCTCTGCAATTAACACACCAGTTTTTTCCAATGACCCCAAGGGTCAAATTCTGCCCGGTACAATATCAATCACACAAAGGCTAAAACTTTCAAAAATATACACATCATAACAGATCTTTTGCTTATTGTTTCTCATTGTTCCGTGAGATTAAATACAAGATTAATTTTCTATAACAAGTTGTGAGAGAAAGTGTGTGAGATATCTAAAAAAAATAAAAATAAAAAGACAATATAGAAATGTGAACATTGCAGACTTTCCTCCATGTTATCCACAGAAAAAATGAGCTAGGATTTTTGGCCATTAAACATGTTTGGAATAGAAGTTGGGCAGTAAAACCCAGTGGACTTTGTGCACCAAATCATAAGACAAGCGTCCAGCAACCATTTGCTCTTAAGTACAAAAAGAGTCCTGAGAATGAAGAGTCAAGCAACCTCAAACCCAACACCAAGTCTGACTTCCCGTAAATTGTTGACATCTGAAAAGAACCAACATTCTTCAGTGACAGAGAAACTGGAAATCCATCTGGGAAGCACAAGCAGAATAAGAGGCTGTCCATCTTGGCAACCAACTGTCTGTAGAAAACAGCATTCAGGAATCTGCTACCCAGAAACTGTAACTGACTAGTTTGCCTCCTGCTGAGACATTCCTCTTCAGGACACTGCAATTCTGACTCCAGGAGTCCTTTCTTTTGGATATTCTTTCCAGTTCTCTCAAACTTCATGATGAGATTAACCCAGTTGAAAATAGAACATAAAAAAATAATATCTGTAACTTGAAGATCACTTAATTTAATGAATACAAATAACTATACACCCCAAGTTTGACCACAATTTCATCCCCTGACCACCTCAGTGATCCTGGACAATGTACAAAGAAGAGAATTTCAAGAATGAAGTTCAAGAGTTTTAAAGAGTAGGGTACTTAGTCCCCGTGCAGGGATGAAGAGCAAAAGCACCTGTGTAGTGTATATAGAGGGCTGAAGCAAAGCATACAGTACAAAAACAAAAAAACCTCATGTAAATAAATGACTTGAGCAAAGCACAGTGTGCAGGATAACTCTAAAATGCAATGAAGGATGTTCTTTCTACATGCAAGATAATGTAAAGGGAACTTTGAGGAGAGAGAGAGAGAGAGAGAGAGAGAGAGAGAGAGAGAGAGAGAGAGAGAGAGAGAGATCAGAACTGAAGCCCTTTTGAAAATACACAAACCGCTGCTATGGAACAAAAATTGAGCAGTTCTGTAGCTTGCAAGTTGTGTTAAGTTTGCCCGGTGTTTTATGAGCAAAAGCTGGTACAAGAGGCATAAGGAAAGACCCTGAAGGAGTACTGTGTACCTAAGATGTTTTGGAAAAATAAAGTTAGGTGAGGACAGAAAGGTAGAGAGGGGAGAAACAGAAATGTTACCTGTATTCCCCAAACTCTCAGCCCTTTGGATAACCATACTATGGATTATACAGCAGCTACTTTTGGGGAATTATTTGGTGCTACCACTTTCACTTTCATTTTAAAGTGTACTTTATCTTGCCAGAGACAGTTGTTAAGTGATTCTGTTGTTACCTTTATAAGAATGGCAGCTAGTAAAGAACTGAGCAATAATCAAATATGAAGTCCTTCTACAATAAAATATATGTACAATTGGTCATAACAAAGGTTCCCGTACCTAAATTTTCCAAGTTCAATTTTAAATTTAACAGCTTATGATAATTTGAACACACCACTAACAACAATAATTACATGAAACATAAACATTAGTTCAAATAAAGCGAGTTATACCATAACCTACAAGAAAAAAATATATTTCAAGACACTGAAGCTGCATTACAGTTCTAGACAAGACACCTTTCAATCAAATGGGAGGAAATTAGAAGCATTATATTTAAAGCCAACACCAAATATAAGAATATTTCCTTCAAATAGAATAAAAACACTATATAACTGAAATGACTGCTTACCAGCGGAGAGGAAACTTTTCATTCAATTTTCTCTGTTGGTATGAAATTTGACTGATCTATACACCTATCAATTCATATAAAGCCCCAAGGTATGGAGATCTATAATAAAACTCAAATGCCAGTCAAATATATCCACTTTTGCCTCGTGAAGTCACTAAATAGTCATATCTAAACATAGCAAGTACCCTGTAACTGAAATAGAATTGACTGGATTCCACTTTTACAATAAAGGCCTACAAAACATTGTACTATATTCTCTTGGAGAAAATGGGGATAGTATGCCAGATTTTAATCCTTCTAGAAAATATATCAGTGCAACACTGCAATATGACTTAGCTGTTTACTTATTAATTTTCCTTGAAATACTTATTTCTCAACCAAACATTTTTCAATTCCAAACTGATCTTACTTCACATACCTAACCACACTTGTCAATTGTACCAAAACCTTGAATTCTGAGCAATCAATACACACACCTGTAGTAACCCATGTTAACACAAGACTAAACATTACATGCTGCAGTGTCTCAAAATATCTAGAAGATCCTGATGACAATAATAACTTCACACAACAGTAGCAACAATTTTAATCACTTGTTTTCTGTTTAATATTTATATAATGCATTTTAATGATAACCTTTTTATAAAGTTATGACTATCACTTAAAAATTATACCAAATTGTCAAAACTGAGAAAATTAAACTAAATTCTGAAATATTTCTACCTCAGATCAGACTGTACATATGATAATACTTTGGTCTATGATATCCCACTGTATTAAACCAAGCCATTATTAGCCCAAGTCTCAAGAGGGTGTCAATCTTCAATTAAAACATGACAAGGCATGACCAAGCTATTAAAAACTCACCCTATCCTTTGCTATAATTTATGCATATGACCTAATAAAAGGCTTAAAGCAACTGAGACTGTCAGTGATCATCTTCAAATGACTACAAATAATACCTGCCCTTCAAGGGTAATAAGGCCTTACAGACTATACTTCACTAATCCATTGCTAAATATCATAAAAACATTTCTATCCAATATCAATGAATATTTTTAAACTGATAAACTGCTGGATAATAGCTATTATGGACTCCACAAAAATTGCTCAAGACTAATCAGATTTACCTACTGTTAATCTCACTAAAAATTAAATTAACATATTTTGAAACCAAAACTGTCTGAAAATGAACAATGGCATCGATTCATTCTGAAGCAAACTAGAATACCTTGCATTAGAACATTAGTTAATATGCACCCTAGACTAACTACCAGTTAATGTCGAGCTATACTAGTGTTACAACGCTTACAGAATGGTTGCTATTAGTAGTTGAACGATTTCACAACCATTAGTATTATTTCAATGAAGAAATTATATTCAGAAAAATAGTGCTGAAGAAAGGTGCTGTGGAAGAACTTGAAATTTTTCTTCCAGTTGCACAATATTCTACTTGCTAATGCGTAGCATTTCAGAAAACAAGTAAAAAGTTAATGACATTAAATGACTGCAGTACCTTTTCATTACACAATATCACCAGAGGCAAAGTATTACTTATGCCCAGGGCAAAGCTTACTCTATCCTGAGTTCCTACATTTCAAATGGGGCTCAGATGAGCTTCAAGTGCACAGTTCAATGCTAAACCTCTGCAGTTATAAAGGACACAGCACTAATCTATTTGGTCACAGCTACAGTCCATGGTTATATAGTAAAAGGATTTGAGTGCAATGTAAATTTTGCTGAAAGTTGGCCTGTGCTTCTTAGTGTTCACCTTAATCAGCAACATGAAAATATATCTGAGTAGATCATCATTACTGCTACTTCGGCCTGGTTCTCCTCCAAGACCGTTCCTACATTTTCCAGGATCTTGTGATATTATCTATCTTCCAACATCTCAACCCACCATCTTATCATCAGTTAAATATTCAAGCATTCTCAATGGCTCTATTTTCAGAAAGCAGTTGACTGCTGGCACTGCACTCATCCAATACCAAACCATTTCATGTAATACGCTACAATCAACCCCTGATTTTGAAAGAGACACTTACGTTTTTCAGAATGAAGACTTATAATAACTGGATTCACTATTTTCATTCATTCCCAGACGTTCCTCTATCCAAACCTTTCAATTGTATTATTTTGTTTCAGTAAAACTTACGCAACCTTCACTATGGCTCCATCTACACAACTATTTCCACCTCACTTAATATATTTCAAAAAAACCTCTCGTGTTCATTAAATACTTACCTTTGTTGCAGTGCTAAACAACTGGGCTATTCTCTTCAAAAATCTGTAGATTAATTTCTTCAAAAGACAACTAGTGTAGAGAGTCACCTGAAAAGACAAGAATATAAGTAATTACAGGTATCAAAACTGACGTCATTAGCTACAGCCAGGTCTCTATTACAGAGTAATCTAAAACAAACAAAACCACCACCTTTCAGGATTAAATCACTCTCCCCCAATAAAATTAATGCAATACAAAATGCTTTAGTATTCCCTAATTCTTTTGCTAAATGTAATTAATGGTCACTTCATACCATCTCTCCTGTCAAGACTACTCACTCTGAGAGCTACTGAAGTGACAGGCCGTGATAGTTTCTTCAAGTTCCAACTGCTTTGTTTCTTCAGTCCCCTGTCCCTGTCCCTGCCCACAATTCTATTTTATCATACTATTTTTGAGGTGGCACAATAAACTGCATAACTCTCTACTTTTCGACCATTCCACTAACTATTTCTATCATACTTAGGTATATAATGCATTTCCCACAGAGCACTTACTTCATTCATTATGAACTGTTCATTATAATGCCTGTGTCTAAAATTTTCAAATTATATCTGATACATAATGTTATCCAAGATCCTACCTACCCAACCCTCCCCTTAGATACTGAGTTCTAGCAAGGCATCTTGCATACCCAGTGCAGTCTACAACTACAGAACAAGGCTTTATTCTGTGCAATACTATATGATACCCAATATTCACAACAGAAACTTCTGTCTTAATTTTAATCCGTCTTTTAACAAAAAATATTCCTAAGCAGATTACTCAAATTTAAGATATGACGACACTGGCCACTTAAATACCTTGTGCTGTCCATAAAGTGTAGCTGTTTTCAGAAACTTTGGAAATCTCAGACACACCACAACAAGAATAAAACATTTAAAACATTTTTAAAGAATGATGGCTATTGTTATTGTATCAATTGCTATTACCATCATAATAATTTCTCTCACACATCCATACAGCTTATAGGTCAACCATTCAAACTGATCAGAAGGCAGTTCTATACATGCAATTCTCTACCCATTCAAAATGAACAGTGGTATTTGTTTCTCCTTGGACATTTCTGCCCATGGTAACTAATCTGGATCCAAGTTTTGCTGATCTGATCAATAGCCAAAACCAAGATTAAAAAGTCAAAACAAAAAACATAAACATCATACAATTCTGAACACTATTCAAAGCTTTCTAATACTCTTCCAGAACATGAAACTGTCTCGCTTGTACACTACGAGGGACATTTCAGATACAGTACATTTCACTCCATACTGCATGAGAACCAAAAGTAAAATACTACAACTGTACAACCAATAACATTAGGCAATGAGATGGTCATAGTAAAGAGCTGTTTCAGAATTTCTTCCTACAGTCTACTAATAGGTCATCTACCCAAACAGTAACTGACAAGGTTCATTATTATGAATGGGATTCTTCTTCTCTCAGATTTGGAACAGAATCATGGTCCCTTGTCTGTTCTAACTGTTATAGAACCAGGAATATTGTTCATGGAATATGGAATGCAATATGGTGTTTAGGCCAAAGGCCAAGCGCTAGGACCCATGAGGTCATTCAGGGCGGAAAGAATTGAGAGTAGGCAGGTCTGAAAGGTGTAACAGGAGGAGAACCTCAAAACAGTTGCGCAAAACAATTGTGAGAGGTTAGGAAAGCAAGATGGAAGAGAATATGAGCGGAAGTACAGTAAAGGCGAAAGGGGCTGGGGCGGCTGCAGGAAACTGACTAATACCTACGGTGAACCAGTGGTGCACTGGCCTTTCATTCCCACTACGGTGGTTCTGAAACTACTTGAACCTCGCAGGTAAGGAAGGAAGCTGTCTCTGGAGGTATAAACTGCTCTATCTGATGCCCACCTGCGATTTCCACCCAAGATCATGACAGTAAGGGAGACTTGGAAATGAAAATGTTATAATGTCCCAGTTATGACTTCAGACCCAATGCATGCAACCAAGTTTTGGACCTTTATTATTTAGTGTTTCCTCTCTGCTAGACACAACCCACAGCAAGGGCCTACTCCAGCTCCTTCATTTAGAACACTTGAAATTGCTGTGTTACGTCCTAAGGATGGCAATTCAAGAACCTGACAGCACTAACAACTCTGTATCATCAAAAAAAAGTTTCCCATTTTAACCTCAAACATTTCCTGAAATATTATTATTGTGTGAGTTTGTTACATTAACTTGAAAATTATATTGCAGACTTAGACATTTTTTCTGAAACCAATATTGACAAATTAAATACATTAATTTGAAAATTATATCATTTAACTTTAAAATTACAATTTCAGAAAAAATGCTTTTAATTTCCAGAAACCTTACCTTCCAACTAAGATGTGAAACCTTCCCATCAAAAGACAATTAGAAGTTTCATTTCAAACTCTGACGTTCTCAGTCTGAAATAAAAAGTGCATTTTTTACAAAAGAGCAGATATTTTCAATATTTTTGAAAAATAATCTGGATACTACATCAATTACTACTGTACATTAATTACACACCATCTAGCTTTTAGCTCACACACAGCATCACTCATGTCAAACACCAACAATACTAAAAATCAATCTACCATTGAAGACCCTAACATTAATAGTAGCAATTGTTACCTCAAATACCAATGATTAAAAATTCTTCCGATATATGAAGAAGTGTGTCAAAATTCAACATTACATTTAAAACTCTTTCCAGACATCTAAACATCCTCCTTCCTTAACAATGAGACAATTACCCTGAACAACATGACAAGCTGTGTAGAGTCATTATATACTATATTCTACTCTTAACTCAACCAATGTGCCCATAAGATCAACAATGCAGTCAAGCTCTTCACTTAGTCAAAATAATTTGGACACCAAAGGTTTAAATACATACATTAATTATAGTAGCAAGACCTCAGTACCAGAAAACTTCAAACTTCAAAAAATATCCAGTAACAAGTCATAACTTGATGCAGTAATACTGCCATGGATATCAAAGAAGACAGTCCAAAATCCTTGTGATTCTCGTTCAGTGTAGGCTTTGCACTTAACAGGAAGTTAGTAGCTGTAGACCTGAACACTGATTCTGCAAGAGAATAACTTGCATGTATATACACCAGAGAGTCAGTAATAAGTACAACCTGAACATGACAAAGGCCTAGAGGCCAGCGTAGAAACTAACAGACCTCCTCTCAACTGTCAACATGCACTTCAATGTAGTCATCAGAGTGAACATATCGATTACGGCGACAGAGGAGCGAACTGTAATGATGAAGATGATTTAAAGTTCTGTGCAGGAAATATCCAGGCAATGAGGGCGCGAACGAAGCACAATAAGTACAGCAATCAGTTGTTTCTGGACAGACCATCTTAGTGGTCTGAATCACAATCAACATAAATGCCTAAAATGGAAAATGGAAAATCGCACAGAAAGCGGGTAATTTGTTGATGACGACTGTTGGATCTCAAGCAATGGAGCTGCAAAAAGTGTTAGAGAAATTATACAACAGCACTTTTTAATATAAATAGGTACAGCAAAGCAGACTCTACATACTGCAGGGTCCAAAATAATGAGAGAGAAGACACTCAGCAACATCAAGGAAAATGACAAACTGATAAGAAGCCTGCAGGGAAGGCCCTGGTTGATCTGCCAAAGAGCACTGGGAGGGTTTGAAGTGGAGAGAATGTGCATGACCATCATGCCACAGAATTACTAATTTAGTGCTAATGGTGAGATTTTGTCGGTGCCAGTTCCCCCCAAGATAATGGCCATTTTAATCTGGTGTGAATAGAAGAGCATTCTGCATCTTGTGCCAGCTTTTGAAAATAATTTTGGCAGTAATTAAGCCATTGCAAAACTTCATTAAGGTTACTAACTAACAGGAGCTTTCCTTTAACTACCACAAAATGCAATGTCCACAAACATTGAGCACTACATTTTAGAGGTCCTCCCCACAAAAAAACAAGAGTAAATATAGGACAATCAGTATATTGTGCAAGTTTTTGAAAACATTTTGGCTGTAATTAAAGAAACATCAGCGAACAACCTCGGAGGTTACTGGCAAACATCAGCTTCTCTCTCACTGTCACAGAATCCTGTGTCCACCACCAATGTACCAAATTTAATGGGTCTCCCCACATTAAAACTGACAAAAGTTCTATATAGCCTCAGACACAGCCACATGCTGCTGTCCAATCAAATAGAGCCTTTCAAAGGTCTGACTGATATAAAAGGAAATAGCAAACATCTCAAACTTGCCAGTGATTACTATTTCAAGCCATTCACTGTTTTGGCCTTTTAACTCTTGTTCTAAATCATTTTCAATTTTACCAGCTATAAACATCTACACACTACAGACTTAAGTTCATTAAGCATCTGTTGGTGTACTGGCATTGTACACAATGCAAAATACTTTAAATAATTAACCTTTCAAAAGAAAATAATTGTGGATATTTCCCACCGATTCCCTCAAACCTGAGAATACAAACTCCACAATTACTGAACAGTATTTTAATCAAACCAAACATCAATAAACTGTCTAAAACTACAGAAGTGAACAAACAACCATAATGACTTCAATAGGAGAACATTATTGCCATAGTTAGTCCTGAACCAAAACATGTCCACTTTTTGAACACTTTTCTTACTGGTCAGGCTTAGTGTCTCTGCTGTCAATGTGTATCAAGTTCCTTTACAGAACAATTCCCAGATTTTTTCTGTCTATAGCAAAGTCTAAATTCTATATCTTCTGAGGATATTTATTTTGTCCTGATTCAGTTTCTGGGGTCACAATCAATGTAAATCCATAGAACTCACAACTAGAAAGGCAACAGAAATTTCAGTCTTGAAACAAATGACACTTATGGCACACACGATACTGGGAATGCATGAAATTTTACCTATTTTTCTGTGAAATCATACTTCAATTTTTTCCTAAGTGTTTTGATTCATACACAAAATTCTGCCATTTGATATTTGACTACTTTAAAATCATCATGACCAACTTATTATTATTACTGTTATTCTATAAACACACCCATGAACATAGTCTCAAGTCTTAAAGCCATAAATATATAGTCTCAAGTCTTAAAGGAATAAATATTGAAGTAGGTTGCTTGCTTCAATGCAACAAAATTCCCGATGCAAAAACCTGAAGCAGAATGGTTGAAGACAAATGAAATGTCATGGGGGGATGGTAGAGAATGTCTGGAATTTGTTCAAAATATTACAAATGTGTACACAATGAGCAACCCCTTCTCATCCTTTGCAAGTGTATTTAATATGACCAGGAAGGTTCATTCACTGGAACAGACCAGATGTCTCTGCCATAATCTGAAGGCAAACAAACAAGAAGGTTGTGAACTGCCAAAAAGCAATTTATCTTCAAGTGTATTCATGACAACTTGTCCAACTTCGGCAGTGACTTTCACAGTAATCTTAAACACACACAAACACACATACACACTAGACATTTGGATACAATTTTCAAAAACACGCCACGCATGCCAGTGCAAGCCATCATACATTCACGCATAAATACGTCCACCTAAACTGCATCCGTGCACATAGGATAGAAGTGTTTTAATAAGCATTGTTATACACACACCCACAAGCCAGACATACACAAGAACTTATTTATGCAAGTGCTTTATTCTATTAGCAAAGAATGTTCAATTACATACATGGCGTGATGCACATATATTTAAATACATGTATACACACACACACAAACATTATACACAAACATACTCAACCACACAAGCGTGTGTATACGTGTATGTACATTGAAATACACAAACAGAATCAGAGTCTAGCATAGACCTAGGAATATACTCTCATATCCACAACTGCATTCTTAAACAGACATCACACGCAAACACATACAGTATATACAGAACACACATACAAAATACGAATGAATTTATAGAGAAAATGGAAAGCTCTGAAAGAAGTGATCATCATCATGGATACACTGAAGGAGATAATATTAGTCCCTGTTTTCTGCTGTAGTGGTACAGAAAATGGGGCTACTTCTCTTCAGTGGGTAACTAGACCAAACCTGGGACTCTCGACGATTGTGAGTTTGATACACACCTATGGCGATCTCAGGCTATTGCAGTTTATTCTTAAATAAGATTATTGGCATAATTCACAGCTAAAGAAGTTGGACAGCCAGGTGAAAAGAGAAGAGAGAAATGGCATAAACCAAAATTCATAATAATGCAAAGCACTTGCACAAAGCTGTCAAAAACCTCACGGATGGGGATGAGATGCAGAAAAGGCTTTATGCTGTCGTATAACTCTTCTGAATTGAAGAATGGACGAGATATTACATGAGAGAGAGAGAGAGAGAGAGAGAGAGAGAGAGAGAGAGAGAGAGAGAGAGAGAGAGAGAGAATTCAACAACAGATCGACAGTCCCTGAGATACTGAAAAGTGGAAAGGAGACAACTATACGAACATTAGAGTCAATCCCTGGACAGTACATTCACAGTACTGGACCCTCTTTCTTTCTCTGCTAAAATAGACCCAAATGGATGACAAAATGCCTTGTGATAAATTTCCTAACAAATTGGCCTATGCCAGGCTACCCCAAACCTTTGCAAAAGAGGACCAAGGATTGCACCAGCAATAAAACCGCTTGAGCATTCCGTGATAATATTCAAGGTGATGGAAAACATTTGGAATCATATTTATAAATTTGGCTTCAACGACATCAGCAGTTTCTGTGATTATGCAACCAAGGAAAATACCATCCTTAGAGACATCAAGACGAGCTGAACCACCAGTGGATTACGCGAGGGTATTGGACAAGGTTCCCCAGATAAGCAATCACAAGGCAGAGAGCATACAAGAACTCTTTCAGCTATTGATGTTACTCTCACTGTAACACACTGTATAATAAGCTATAATGAAGACAGCAGCAGAGTATCAGATGATGGGACAAATGTTCATGTTCATGAAGGTTTTGTGTTAGATTCTGATGTTGCGCACACACGCTGCTACTGGAAGCAAGTGACTTGTGTTCAAACACCATAACTGACCTAAGGAATATTATGCTGTGCGAGTGTTTCATTGGATGGATGGATGTATGAGTTTTAGGGCAAAAGCCCAGGCACTGGGGCCAAAGAAGCCATTCAGCGCCGTAATGGAAACTAAATAAATTATATTATGAAAAATGAGTTAATGAGTGTATGATGAAGATGGTTCATAGATAAATTACAATATGATAAATAGATGAATTAATGAAGAAAAATACTTAATAAATAAATATATATATATATCTATGATGTGATTAATAAATATAATTAAATTTTATTAAAAATGTTTATAGACTTTAAAGGGATGAGAGCAAATATCTGCTTCATCTCCCCAAAATATCTGAGGATTTACCTCTAAAATATCTCTCTCTTTTGGTTAAAATATCTGGGGCAAGCAGCAGAATGTGCTCCACTGTTAGCATCTCACCACATAAGCACACTCTGGGAGGCTGCCCCTTCACAAAATAAACTGATAGGTCAAATAAATTGTGCCCAATCCTCATTCTGCTTAAAACTATTTCTGTTCGTCTATCCGACTGGAAAGGCCAGAAAGCCACGATATTATACTATTTCTGATTTTCTATACTTTCTATTATTGGCAAGAAGAAGTCCATCTTTCTTGCCATTTGTTTAAATATAAGATCTAAAAGGACCTTTAGGTCTGTATGAAACACTTACTAAAGGCTGTTTCTGAATAGACACTAGCACCTTTACATTCCCTATCTGTATCTCATTTCCACCAAATCCCCACATGAAGGGACCCAACAGAAAGAGACAGATTTACCCAGATAATACAAATGGAAAGGCCGATCCTGAACTTTTTGAACTAATGGATGGAAGCTATTGAATTTTTATTGCTTCTAAAGTGCTTTTAAGGTCAGTAGATGACGAAATTAGTGTAAGCTACTTTCAAAAAACTATATCCAGGGCAGAGACTATGGCTGTTAGTTCTGCTGTGAATATGGATGCAAAGTCAGGTAGTTTAGCTGTATATGCTGTATCCTGGATAACTGCACATCGCGTATGCCAAACCAAAGATCAATACGTCACAAAAATCAGGCTAAAACAGATCCTCAGCAAGCGAGAAACGAAAATCAAAGCAGGAGGAACCAACAACAGATGTTGAACCAGCGACAGAGAAAATCTGATTAGAAACGGGAATGGTTCCTATTCCCATACACCCAGCGGTATGGTTGATCACCTGACCTACCTGTGTGTGTGCCGCGAGTTTTGAAATTCTGTCGGGAACGTCGGAGACTATAGCTAAGTATATCTGACGGGTAAGTTGCATGTACAAAAATTTTTTGTATGCCGATCGCACCCTTAATGGCGCAAAGATGTAAGCTAACTTTGACAGCTGGTAAGAATCATTCCATATACAGTAACTGACATTTTAAATCCGTGGTGTTTTTTTTACCATATCTACAAATTTCCAATCTCCACAAGAGCCTTGGATATATTACAGCAGGTAATTGTCATTTTACTGTAAATGGCTACTTTCCAGTATGAATTCTCATATAAATTATGTTTCCTGGAATAAGCTTTCCCACATTCTTGCACATGAATGGCTTCTTTCAAGTATGAATTCTCATGTCTTGTAAGAGTAATTTTTGTGGAAGAACCTTCCCATATTTCCTTGCAAATATAAGGCTTTTCTCCAGTATGGCTCATCTATGTCTTGTAAGACGATGTTTCCTTGACAATGCTTTCAGGTATGAATTCTCATATGACATGTAAGATTTGATTTCTGGGAAAATGCTTTCCCACATTCCTTGCACATAAGTGGCTTCTCTCCAGTATGAATTCTCATATGACATGTAAGATCTGGTTTCCTGGAAAATGCCTTCCCACATTCCTTGCACATGAATGGCTTCTCTCCAGTATGAATTCTCATATGACGTGTAAGATCTGGTTCCCTGGAAAATGCTTTCCCACATTCCTTGCACATGAATGGCTTCTCTCCAGTATGAATTCTCATATGACCTTAAGATTTGGTTTCTTGAAAATGCCTTCCCGCATTCCTTGCACATGAATGGCTTCTCTCAGTATGAATTCTCATATGACCTTTAAGATCTGGTTCCCTGGAAAATGCTTTCCCACATTCCTTGCACATGAATGGCTTTTCTCCAGTATGAATTCTCATATGAACTGTAAGATTTGGTTTCCTGGAAAATGCTTTCCCACATTCCTTGCACATGAATGGCTTTTCTCCAGTATGAATTCTCATATGAACTGTAAGATTTGGTTTCCTGGAAAATGCTTTCCCACATTCCTTGCACATGAATGGCTTTTCTCCAGTATGACTTCTCATATGAACTGTAAGATCTGGTTTCTGAGAAAATACTTTCCCACATTCCTTGCACATGAATGGCTTCTCTCCAGTATGAATTCTCATATGACATGTAAGATTTGGTTTCTGGGAAAATGCTTTCCCACATTCCTTGCACATGAATGGCTTCTCTCCAGTATGAATTCTCATATGACGTGTAAGATTTGGTTTCTGGGAAAATGCTTTCCCACATTCCTTACACATGAATGGCTTCTCTCCAGTATGAATTCTCATATGACCTTTAAGACCTGGTTTCTGGGAAAATGCTTTCCCACATTCCTTACATGAATGGCTTTTCTCTCAGTATGAATTCTCATATGAACTTTAAGAACTGCTTTGTGGGAAAATGCTTTCCTGGGCATTCATTACATATGAATGTTTTTCTCTCTGGTAGGATTTGTGATATGACTTGTAAGATTAATTTTCTTGTAAAATGCTTTCTCAGAGTCACTGGATCTGAATGGCTTCTCTCCATTCTGACTATTCCTTCTTTCTTGTTTTACTTCCTTTTGCAAGTTAGTGGATCTTTTTCATTCACTACTGAATTCATTTCATGTGAATATTCATCATCTTCAATAGACTCACAGAATACCTTCTGGCTCTAGTTTGATGTCCATCAATGGATCCAGAGACAAAGAGTCATCAGTACTGGTTTCACTAAAGGCAGCCATGTTGCTGTTTTCTTGATTTATGGAAGGTAGTGATAATGTCCCTTCAGTTTCACTTTTCAAAGGAAATTCTAAAGAATGTTCTGGATTCATTTTAGCCTTTTGTCCTGCCCTGTTCTGTAAAGACAATGTGTTCAATTGACAACTCTTAACACAAAATTTTTTACAAATGATTATCCCATAAATCTGTTATAAAGTACAATATCTTGAAGGACTACAACCAGATTTCATTGCTGATGTATGAATCTAATATTCACAACAGATTTTACTTGTTGCTGATGTAATTTGTAAAGTAGGAGTACAATCATTCACTGTCGTTTCTTACCCTTCAAGAGCTGCTATTGGGAATGTTGCATGTAGTACCATCAAACACACAAGCATTCCCAAAATCTTGATGCTGCTCAAAACTGACGAAGGGAGGAAGGCTCTTCTGAGGGAGAATCTGAAATGAAAGAACGCAAAACAGAGTTAGGAAACATAATGCCACATCTGAATCAAAATGACATTTCTATAATAATAAAATTAAGTTCTATAAATACTTACCAAGTAATTACTTAGCTAGCGATTATGGTGCATGGCATACTACAGGTAAATTCAAAATTTGTGGTAATACGTCAGTTGCAAAGTGGGGGGAGACAGGCCCCACCCACTGCAATGGGAGCATAGGAGTGACTTACTGCCAGCAGCGTCATTCTATTTTATTGCTGCAAAGTCCACAAAAAAGGAGGAGGAGGAGGGCTCTGATTCAGAATTACTTGATGAGTATATAAAACTTCATTTTATTATAAAAGAGTCATTTTTATATAAGTAACTACCAAGTAATGACTTAGCTGAATCCCACACTGCAAGGGGGTGGGATGAATGGACTGTTCTATTAAAAAACATTAAGGGTGGTAATGACTTGAACTTGAAAAGAATGGCCAGCATTGATATCGTGCTTGTCGCTTCCTCACCTGGTAAGAGGAGAATACTGCCTCTGGTTGGTGCTCATCTTAACAAGTAGTGGCGTGGCAGTGAGGCGAGAGTCGCCTCTACATCAGTGGAAGTCTTGCAACGGAGGATGCCTGATCACTGACAAGACGTATGCAGGAAAAAGTTGCCCTTGCCCTCGGCAACAACCAGAAATCACTGTCACCCACCCTGACACAACAAAACCACTACCTATCCAAAGAACTTGTGGGCACTCCAGGTATAAAGTACCCACAGGCTCCCAAAAACTCAACACCTTACATCAAGTCAGAAGACACACAGAAGAGAGACAGGATCTCTCCTATGCTTCTTCCCCAACACAATGCCAGCCACCGCTGAACGTCCCAGGGTACTGTAATTTTCAAAAACTGCTTCCACTTCTTTCAAATAATGAGATGCAAAGATCGATTTGCACCTCCAAAAGGTTGACTGAAGAATTGACGAGAGGGATAAATTGTGCTTGAAGGCGAGAGAGGTAGCCATTGCTCTAACTTCACGAGCTTTAACTTTGATCACAGGAAAAGATTCTTCTTGAATCCAGGAATACGCTTCGCAGATCAGGTCTCTAATAAAGAACGAAAGGGCATTCTTTGACAGGGGACGAGAAGGACTCTTGACAGAACACCAAAGGCTGCTAGCAGGCCCTCTCATCTTCTTGGTCCTATGCAGATAGTACCTCAAGGTTCTGAGTGGGCAAAGAACCCTCTCCTCTTCATCCGGCATAAGGTTCTTGGAGGAAGCAGAACTGAGTGGCTCCAAAGGGGGACTCGCACAGCCACTTAAGACTACATCCAAGTTCCAAGACACTAAATCAGATTTCTTCTGCCTGGAAGTGTCGAATGACTTAACCTGTTAGCGTCACCCACGTAATATCGTTTACTGCGATCTACTCGTAGCGCTTCAACGGGATATTACGTTCAAGACTTTAACTCTGCTTTTCAAGCTGTCAGCCCCGTAATAATACGCTTACTCGTATGGAAAATGTTGGAACATCATTTGCTAACACTCTCAGAACACGTAAGATGTAATTGATGACTTATTTCCTCCCTGGCAACTCTTTTCAGCTGGTCGCTTGATGCCTAGATGACTATTTTTTTTTCAGTACGCTTCGGGCGTTTTCAGAGACAACATGGCTTTGACGTCGTTCTCAATGAATGTCACAAAGAGGAGGCGTATGTCTTCAGGTGAGATAAATCAAATCCTAGACGAGGTGTCTGATACTGAAGACATATTTGATGATGAGAGCTCTAGTTCTGAATCCTCCATGATGAGGATATTGACGAAACAAACTTTTCTTCCAATAGCGGAAGTGACGATGACTTCTCATTGCCGAGTGACTTGACTCAGAGAGAGAGAGAGAGAGAGAGAGAGAGAGAGAGAGAGAGAGAGAGAGAGAGAGAGAGAGATCCCTTTACTTTTGTTGCTGATCCCGGCGTGAAATTTTCAGTTGAGGATAAAGAGAATCCATTAGAATTTTGAGAAATAATTTGATGATGAAATCATTGATTACCTCGTGAAAGAAACAAAACCGATTTGCAAATCAGTTTCTAGATGAGAATGTAGAACATTTGTCTCCACAATCACGAGTACATAGATGGATTGTGTGTAGCCCTGCTTTAGAGATTGGCATACAAAAGAATAATAGTGCATGTATGTACAACACTTTTCATTCAGTATTTTGTAGTCTTATGAAATAAAATAATAGTAGTAGTAATAGTTTTTATCCTATCATTTAATAAAATTCTACTCTTAACTACAGTACGAATTATAAGCATAAAAATCAATATTAACTTTGAAAAACTATCATCAGTGATATGACCGCTAATTGCAAGAAAAAGCGTGACGGTACGTTAGCGGCGAGCTCATCCGGGGGGGACGCTTAACAGGTTAATGAGGTCGTTAAGATCCTGGTTAGAAGAAAGAGCCATACCTCTGTGTTTAAACATCAAGGTAAGCATTGCTCAGCATCCTTTCATGGTGGATGAGGAGACTTCCAGAGGTCATCAGGTAAAGGAGAAAGTCACCAATCTGGGTTAAAGATGTCTCAGAAGACGAGATGTGACTTCTGGTGCACCATCAACGGAACGCTGTCCACTTTGACCAATAGACGTTGCAAGTAGATTGTTGCATGCACTTTGCAATAGCTTCTGCAGCTGCTCTTGAAAAACCTTTCGCTCTGACGAGTTTCCTGACAGTCTGAAGTCTGTCAGAGCGAGAGTGGACAACTCTTGGTGGTATCTCTTGAAGTGAGGTTGTTTGAGTAGCCACAATCTTTGGGGAAGCAGCCTCAGGAAGTCTACTAGAAGATGTAGGAGGTCCAGGAACCACTCGTTCGGGGACCAGAACGGCGCTCTGAGAGTCACTGAAGCGTTGCAGTGTGACACAATCTTTTTCAGGACTTCCCTCACCAAGCTGAAGGGCTGGAAGGCATAACGGTCTAGACCTGACCAGTCTATGAACATGGCGTCCGTCACCCATGTCAGGGAGTCCGGGGCTGGAGTGCAGAAGAGAGGAGGACGATTGTTTCTTGAGGTAGCTAACATGTCTAGGGACAGTTTGTCCCCATAATCTCCAAAGGTCAACACAGATCCTGTGGTCCAGGGTCCACTCGGCAGGAAGGACCTGCTTCTGTGACTCAACACGTCCACCTGGACGTTTACTTACCCTGAATGAAACGAGTGACCAGCGTCACTTGATTTTGGTCCACCCAAAGTAGAAGGTCCTTTGCAGTCTGGCAAAGGGAAAAGGAACAAGTGCCTCCTTGTTTCTTGATATATGACAGAGCGGTGGTGTTGTCCGCATGAACAACCAATGTCTTGATGTGAATTGAGGTTGAAAAATGATGGAGACCTAGATGAACGGCCTTCAGTTCTTTAACGGACATGAAGACTGATTTCCTCCGGGGACGATGTCTCAGAAACTTCTTGACTCCCTACAAGAGCTCCCCAGCCTAGATCCGAAGCGTCTCAGTAGAAGTTGAGGTTGGGGCTCGGAGGGTGAAGAGACTTTTCCTGTGCAAGTCTTCCTTTGGACAGCCACCATTGGAGATCCAATTTTATCTCCCGAGTGATGGGAAAGATGACGAAGTCCGGTTGAGTCTTCCTGTCCCAGTTGGCTTTGAGGTAGAATTGGAGAACTCTCGTATGCAATCTTCCCAACTTGACGAAGGTCTCAATAGTCGACAGAGTCCCTAGAAGGCTCATCCACTGACGGGCCAAACATGATGAGAGGGCGAGGACACTGTGAAAGGTCTGGAGGCAGTTTGCTTCTCTTGGGGGACAGAAAAACCTGAAAAGTCAGAGTTTTAGAAGCCCTGGGAGTGAATGCCCTCGACTTCTTCTATAACTCTTTTTAGAAGGAGAGAGGATACCTTCTTCGAAAAGGCCAAATGTTTCTCTGAGTCTCATGAGTAGGCCGTCAAGGCGACGAGAGAGGACAGATCTGCTGCAGAGAGTTCCTCCCAGCCCTTAAAGTCCTCTATCTTCTTTGCAAGGGCTCCTACTATCCAGTCCAAAAAACTAAGAGCTTCCAAAACCTTGAAGAGGTTCTTAACAAGATGGTCCAGTTCCGAAGAAGAGAAGAAAATTGGCCGAAGCGAAGGCTGACCGATGGGAAGTCGATAAGGACAGAGAAGTCCCCTTGGGAGGAGGTAGCAACCCCCACAGAGGGAGGCTGGCCAAAAGTCACTTTGCCCTGCTCTCTCTTCATTGAGAGCCAGTCTTCAATATCTTTCATGGCTTTCATAGAGGAGGAAGAAAGCAGTATCTTGGGAAGCCGAGAGTGTTCTTTAGGAAGGCTTCTCATAAGGGAGGAAGAAGCAGGAGATGACGGAGCAGGCGGGGTGAAGGAGGGAGGAAAACTTGCCAGAAGGAACCGCAAAAGAGACGCATAAGCTGTGGGAGGAGAAGCATCTTGTTTGATCTCCTCATCTTCCGAAGAGACCGGAGACAGGGACTAATCTTGAGAAGGCTTACAAGAGGGCATTTTCCAGATGAAGCTCAAGATTCCTTCATGGGTGCCAACGAGGGGTCGTCTGGCTCCGAGAGAGAAACTTAGCGGTCGGTCAAGAGAAGAAGACAGTTGATGAGAGGGAACTGGGTGTCTGGATGGTGGCGCCAGAAACTCAGGGTCCACAGCTGGACGCACGTGAGCAGGTGCTAGGCGCATGTGAGCGGGAGCTGAGTGTGCGGGAGCAAGCACGGGAGAAGAAGCTGGGGGCACGGAAGCCTGAACTGGGCTCTCGGGAGCGGGGAGTTTCAAGGTGAGACAGGGTCTTGGGCGATCGACACTTAGACCGATGTTTGGTGTTTGGAATCCTTTGGGGGGATGAAACAGGAGAATCCCATGGGTGTGCAGGAAGCTGAACACAGGCAAACACTGAAGGATCCACACTGTAGCTGCAAAAGATGGAATCGGGTTGTCCAAGGTGTCCCTGTGACGCTTGACTGGCAACAGGGAAGCAAGAGCCAAGTTGTCCATGTGCCTTTTCAGTGGCCGGGATGAATCAGGAAGTGTCTACGACACCCATGGTCGGAATCTGAGCCCAAGCTAGAAGATAAGCGGGGCACATCCAGTGACATGCCTTTCCAGCAGCAGTCGGTCGAAGCTGGAAGCTGGCATTCTAGCAACAGGCTTGACTGAGGGGTCAGCAATCCGTGGGCAAACCCTACCAGCCTCCCTTAGACCTCCAGTATGTCTTCTCCCAGGTGCAAGGGAGCAGGACAGTTGCCTTTGTCTAGGAAAACCGACGGGACGGGAAGCCACCTCCTCCACTGCCACTTCACTCAACACTTTATCCTCCTCCACTGACACTTCATTTAACACTTTATCCTCCTCCACTGCCACTTCACTTAACACTTTATCCTCCTCCATTGACACTTCACTTAATACTTTATCAGTAACTTTGTCACAGAAAACTTTTTCCATAAGCACACGTAGGGACGCCCCCATCTCAGACACTGAACTAACTACCAGACTAATTTCCTTGTAGAATTGGAATCAATTCTGGACTCCAGACTGGCTATGGCATTGGGGTCAGAAGCACGGGAGTGTGTGGAGGAATAGAGGGAGGACTGAGAATAGGAGAGAGTGTGTGTCCAGAAGTAGAAGGAAGAACTAGGCTAGAATCAGTCTTAGGCTTAGGTGAAGAATCTCTACTCACAGAGGCCCTACTTCTGGCTCGAGCGGCTGCCTTTCTGATCCTATTTTTCTCAAGTCTATTCAGATGATTCGAGATTCGAGCACCTTCCATTTACATTCATCCCAGTCCTTCCACTCTGAACAAGTATTCTTTCTCGAACACACCTGCCCCCTACACTTAGTGCACATGGAATGTGCATCGTAACAAGTCTAATCTAACAGCTCTCACTACAATAATGATGACTGGAAGCGCTAGAATCCGACATAGTTACAGATGAAAGAATCTAATGCCAAAGACGAAATAAAAAAAAGGCAACAGTTTGACAAGCAAAAGTGAACATTTTCTGAATTCGGGAAGCAAGCATGAACTGGTGAATTAGGCAGGACTGCTGGTGGTAAGTCACTCCTACGCTCCCGCTGCAGTGGACGGGGCCTGTCACCCCCCGCTTTGCAACTGATGAGTTGCTGCGAATTTTGAATTTAGGATGTCGTGCAAGCATAATCGTTAGCTAAGTAATTACTTGGTAAGTTACTTATATAAAAATAATAAATCAAATTTAATTCTGGTTCCTTTAAAGGTCTCAGGTGTGCATTTGACAGTATCCAATATTAATACTGCAATAATCTAACCAAATGTTGTCCAGACACAGCATCAAAACATTTCTGACGCCACAGATTAACAATTAATATTGACTCCCTCCCTCTCACATCTGTAAACCCTCTCAGCTTAACATTACAGCATTACTTATGAACATATCCTTATTAACAAATCACAGGCCAAGAATTAAAAATGCAAGACCAGCATAAGAATTTTGTGGGGTAACACAAGAAGGGTACAGTATACAGTTATACATAACACCATATTATCCACATATGCAGTAGGCAATAAGAAGAAAATATAGTAGGGGTGAATTGAGTAGTAATTTCAAGAGATGAAAGTTTTCAAATTAGTTTCACTGATTGTTACTGCAGATACAATACATGAGTAGCTATTAAGACCAGCAACACTGATGACAGTCTTCGAAGGTTAAATGTGCTGTTACATTTCCTCAAATATGACATTTTTCCAGAGTCCTACAAACCAGAGCTTCTTATGAAGGAGTACCTTTCAGTGCAAGTTGGAAATGGGGTAACTGGTGGTTAAGAAGAGAGTACAGTAAAGGAATTCCCCTCACTCACAAGCCATCACCAAGCACCACTCCTTCTTTTGGCCTGACAAACAAAGAAAGGTGGCTGAGATGGGAGATATGAAATAAGGTTTTGGTTTGTATACCTATGGAAATTTCATATTTCCTCGTTTACTGTATCTGCATTTGCACTGTTTGCCACTTGGCAGTACCCACATTTAACTCCACCCCACCAAAATCTATGTGAATGTATACATAGATAAATAAAAATGAATACAGTAAAAAGCCTTTTAGTTTTCAATTCTGCAAAGGTAGAAAAATGCAAAGGAAATGCTGTTAAAAGTTCGTATGGCCTACTGCAAGGGGGGCATTTTGGAAGGGTACACAAGGGTATAGGTACAGTGGACCCTCGCTATATTGCGGTTCAGCATTTGCGGCTTCAGTTAGTTGCGGGTTTTGCTGTGGAATGTATCTCCAATATTATCAAGGAAAATTCACCAATTCACAGATTTTCAAGGTTAAATACATTTTTTGTAATAAAAATAACAATTTTTAAAAGTAAATTGTATTTTTCCTAACTATACAAGCCCGAGGTCCTTTACATTAGGGATTACTTTCAGGCGTAGGCAGGAAACGGCCGTTAAACTCTTGAACAAGGTGGTTAGGTAGTAACTACCTCCAGGTAGGCAGGGATACCCGCATGCCCGGATGTAAACATTCCAGTTTGCCTTTCGGCCCAGATACAGATTGAGGGGTGGCATGAGGTGGGCATAAAGTGTAAAGGACCTCGGGTTTGTATAGTTAGGAAAATACAATTTACTTTTAAAAATTGTTATTTGTTCCGACACAATATACAAACCCTCGGTCCTTTACATTAGGAGACTCACTGATTGGAGGAGGAATCTGATAAAGTCTCTCTGAACTGACTGGACTTCACCACCTTGTCTTCCCTTCCTGGTCGTGAGAGCGAGGAAGGAAAAACTGCCTCTGACAAAAGATCGGGTTGTAAGAAACGCAGGATCAGTTGTCAGACTTCTGGAGCCCCTTTGCATGAAAGACAAACGTCAGTTCATGCAAAGTAGGCTAGGAAGAATTTGACGTCGGATGACAATAAGGCAGATACAAGCATTGGGTTGTCTCATAGTCATGGTCTCCTTCCTCTCCCTTGCAAGAGGAAGGAGTGGGGTTGCTTCTATTAACCTGAACGGAAATAGAACGGGAGCTCCCATTATGTGCTTATCTGCCTCGATCGCCCGGTCCAGCTTGTAACGGCATGTCCGCTCCCCTGCCCGTGGGAAGAGAGCCACGATGGGGAGAAAGAAGAGAGGTCAGTCACTCAACCTCCATTCTCCCCATCACAGCCGTACAACATAGGCGAGATGCAATCCTGTCCCGTTAGGGGAGCTGGATAAGCTACACAACTTGCTGAGCAGCCACCACAGGACCCAAGGAAAAAGTGTCCAAGGACTTGTGTGCAACATCCCGGAGGTAGAAGGAGGTGAAGGTAGTCTGTTGGGACCACACGCCCGCCTTCAGCTCCTGTGGTACCGACATATTCTTCCGAATGCGAGGATGGACCAAGCCATCGACTTTGTGAGCTCTCGGGTGAAAGGTACCGGTATCGTCGTCATCAGCTGCCAAGTACCTCCTTGATCGCTTCACGAAGTCAGGAGGAAGATGTGTCCTTAGACACTTCTTCCTTGGGAGAGACCATAGAGGTAGAATATTGGCCTGGAGACGGGGTGAGGGGATTAAGCCGTACTCCTGGGTGAAGCCAGGTTGACAGGTACTCGGCCACGCCCAGTCGTGGCAAGAAGCAGGAGTGGGACACTTTGGGTAACTCCAACTCTTCACTAAATACGTCAGTATTTACTGTTGTTTATTAAGGAAATATTTACAATAGTGCTGGTAAAACATAAGAAATCAAAGCACGATCATTTTACTCATGAAAAAAGAAAGAAAGAAAAAAACATGCAATTCACATTAAATCATTGGCCGCTAAACTGGATAAGTTTTGTGTATGATTGTCTACTCTTCACTGAAACTTGAGTTTGCAGCTTAGCAGTTAGTCGTTTTCCAACGTAATGGTACCTTACATTCAAATATTTTTCAGCAATTGCTTTTGTTAATAAATGTATATGATTGTCCAAAGGATCAGTATCATACATATGATACCCAAAGTTAGTAAAGATTTCTTTGTCTATATAGACTGCTAAAACTGATGCGACTAACTTATGAAAATCTGTTTTTACTAAAGATTTTGTACAGGACATCATTTCTCTTAGTTTCTTCTCACAAATTATACATATGTCTATTACATCATCTGATGGGTTTATCAATTTTCCTTTGGTTTTCAGTTTTAATAAGAGAATGGCGATCACTGCCATTCGACATGGTTAATGCATCAATGCATATTTTACAATGTAAACCCTTTTTCAAAGAAAATGCCACAAACCCCGCAATATATACAACAATGTGGTTTGCACATTTTGTCAAATGGGTAGCCTATTGCTTCGAATGTAAACATAATTATTCATCATCACCGCTGTTTGTCTCGTCCGTATCACAGTCATCTAAAACTTTATTTCTCAAAAGAGACATATTTATACCTCTTATAGATGCATTATTTCCATATGTACTTGCAACTGTTAATATTGGCACGGATTTTAATGGTAAACAGTTGCCTTTAACAACTTCCATTATGTCGTTATGCACAAGTAGCTTTTTATAGGCAGCTGAGAATTGTCTAACCGTGGGATTGTTGTTAGCTCCCCATACTCCTTATTTGTCCAAAAAAGCTCAATATGGTCTTGACTTAATTTGTAAGTCAACAGAAATGTCAATGGTGCCTCAAAAGCCGAAATATATCTTTCATAGATAATTTGGAGACTTCTTATACAAAAGAGAAAACCAAGAAATCCAGTTTTTCTTTTTTGTTTTATTATATCTTGGCCATCACTAAATTTTAATGATCTAATATACGTTTCAGCTATTACAAGAAAATCCTTGATTTGGTCAATATTTCTCTTCTGAACTGGACATTTGTAGCCCCTAGATTTCAGATTTCTAGAGTTCATTATGTCATGCACACACACACACGCACATATATAAATATATATATATACAGTATATATATATATATATATATATATATATATATATATATATATATATATATATATATATATATATATATATATATATATATATATATATATATATATATATACGTGTGTGTGTGTGCATGTGTATGTATGTATACATATTTTTCTCTTTACATTTCGTTGAAACTAAAAAGAATTCAAGAAAGAAAGAAAACGAATTTCTTCAGTATCTCCGTTTTATTTTAATCAAAACTCAGCAGAGAAGACGACAAAGCGGGTGGCTTACAAAATATAAAATTCTGAAGAGTTCAGTTGAATACAAAGCCAACACGTCAACAGAGCTTAAACCAAAACAGTAATCACCTGGGCAAATTTTATGGCATCTGCTAATCTCGGTCAAAAAATTCTGAGCTGCTTATACTGACCATAGGATTAGTCCACATGGGTTTTAGGATTACAAGCTGGACGATTCCCTGGGAATTCATGAACATGCCACTAGTCAACTACAAGTAAAACAACTTACAATAACCGTCCAATGATTTAAACGCACACACTAACCCTTACTTCTGAAACTTCTATTTTCAACATCAACTATTATTATTATTATTATTATTATTATTATTATTATTATTATTATTATTATTATTATTATTATTATTATTATTATTAAGTTAAATATTCTTAGCTATTTTTACCTGGCTTGAAAAAGTTCTGTCATGCTACAACAAAACCAATGAATTGTCTGTAAAGGTACCTAAATAAGAAAATGTAGGGGAAATGATTGTACACATTTTTAGGGTCATGAACATATCCACCTGGATTTTTTAAAAAGCTGTATACACCAAGGTTTACTAGACGTTATTGTACACTAATTCTATGAGTAAATTATGGAAATTAGAAATGCATAATTTGAAATTCACTTACCGATGAAATGTCCGAGTAGGATCTTGTAACTTGTTGTATCTTGCTGTGCAACCAAATGCTGAACAAGAGCTTGGCATTCTGTAAAAAATTAGCTATAAAAAAACTCCACACTTCCGCCTCGAATGATAATATGGATCTGACTGACAAGGAAGGTCGGTCACTCTTGGTTTACTCTCGTGAGTGTCCCAGAGCTTCTTGCCACGACCAATATGGCTGCCCAGCTGTCAACCTGACTTCACCTTTTCCGTGGGACATCGCCTCCACCCTAATCTTTCCTCCAAGGGAGAGACAGTACTGGCGAAAACGTTGACGACATCCAGGTTAGGAATGTCGAACCTTTCGAAAGTACCACAGCTCCCAATAGGACAAAGTAACGAATGATCTGGATCATCGATACAAAGTCCAAGGAGGAGGGGAACAAGAAGGACTCGAACCCGACAGTCGATGCCAATGGATTTGGAGTCCACCTACGACATCCGAGAAGGATGATCCCCACCCTGTTCTTCCATCTTCTACGCCAAGGCCAGGGTAAGATGAGAGATGGACCTAAGAGGGCATATCTCTATCCGACGACTCTCGTAGAGGCGAGTGCAGAGCACGGACAGGAACCCTAAACGAGTCGCATGCCACCCAGGAAACAGTTCCCTGGGAGAGCATGACTGAAGAAGCTTCGTCCGTAGCTAACTCTCGACTGAGGAGACGAAGGCTACTTCAGATAGAAGACTAGGTCGCAAGGGCCTACGTTCTTCACAAATGAAAGGGAGAAAAGCAGCCCTCGGCGGAGAAAACGAGGAAGTCCACACTTGACGAGCGACTCTGACCCGACAAGAAGTTCCGACAACGACACCACCAGCGAAGACGGATCCAGTCCCTGGGAAAGTGTTGCAGAGGACTTCAAGGGATATCCAGCTATATCCATTGCCGCTCACCAAGAAAGCCTGTGCTTGCAAGGAAAGCTGGAATGTCTCCCAGTCCTGAACACACAGGGATGTACTACCTCAAGAACCGCTTCTTGTGTAGCTGCACAGGAGGTTGGGTCAAGCGGAATTCTTCTCGATGCCTCGGCAATCAGGTCGGATGAAGGCGAAGTCTTCAAGTATTTGTCTGTAACTCGGGGTGAGCAATGTTTGTGAACCCCTAGCGAAAACGGACAAATACAGGAAAAACGTCGATATCGAGTTTTCACCAAAAGACAGCATGCCTCAACAGAGCGGCCCCTGGTCTGGTATGAGGGAGTGAGAAAACACTACCGACTTGTGTGCAGGTAGGCAACAGAAGGACGGTAGGGATTTCTCAGTCCAGCAGTCTCTGCATGAATCTTCGTGAAGAAAGAGTGAGCAGCATGTTCCGTCCCGATCACTCAAACCCCAGGCCAGGCTTGCCTACCAATACATCCCCACCAGGAATGCATCTGGTTAATTGAGCTGCCGAGTGTGCAATAGAACAACACTCGAGTACCTGCAAATGTCGAGATGAAACGGGGAAAAACGATTGCCTCCCGTTTGTCGACAAATGCCACTACTGTGGTTTTATTGTTCAACGAAACCAGTGAGTGCCGCAAAACCCATCCTGAATTCTCGGACAGCCAAAGGCTGCACTGAGCCCAGGACGGTGACGAGAAGGTACTAATCGTCTCGGTCACACAAATTCAAGACAAGGTCTTACCAGTGTGCGCCTATTCCTCAATCTGTGAATCCGTAAGTAGACACAAGATGTGAGGGGAATATGCAAGCATATTCGAAGGTTCCTATAATCAAGCATTAGCCTAACTCTTTCCTCATACATCAAGAGGAAAGAACGGGGAAAAGGAAGCAGACTTCCATTTTCCACCATGGGGAAGCTTCTGCAAGATGACAGGGTACCGAGGCAATTAGCTCTAGCCGGCTGGCATTTCCCGAATCGGGAGCACAGGAGAGGTGGTGGGATGAAAGTTCGTTGGAAAGAATTGCCGAGACCTAAGGGAAATAGATACTTCTCCTGAAGGAATCCATTCCCAGGTCTCGGCAATGTCGCTGCCAGTTCCAGAGACTCGATAAGCATCATTTCGTACAAGCATCAGCAGTTGCAACCTTCTTCTGAAGCCTAGGACTTCTTAGCTAAGGAGTTGAGGGGGCTGGCTTGAACTCAAGGTCGAGTTGAGATGACTAAGACCCAAAGTTCTTGGCCAATGTCCAAAGAACAAGGCAGTGCCCTGGTGGGAACCTTGATTACTGGGGTATCTGGCAAATCTCTGAAAGAGAAAGGCAGAGCCAAGTAAAGGTTCATTCCTAAGGGTCGAGCCAACTCGGGACTTACGAAACCGGAGATCCGAATTGGGACAAAGTTCTTCTTCTTAGCACCAGAATTGCCCAAAAACTGCAGTCGGCAAGACCCTCCGAGGCAAGAAGAATTCATATTCTGTCGAGGCAGGGGTGGAAGTTTGGTGTCTCGACCTGAATTAACTCCATCGAAGAAAAAAATTCATCAGGTCGAGAACGCTCGGAAGCCAGGACCGCGGCGAACCCTGACACTCGGCCCTCGGAAACTGCAAGGGTTGCAAGCGATGAAGGTTATTCATTGGGGAGCTCGGTCCTGTCCCGGGATCCTCGTGCGATGTCGGCGCCAAGTTCCCGAGAACACGGGGCGTCGTAACTTGAAGAGGAAGACCCTCGCTGTTTCTGATGCGTGAAACTCCTGTACCTCTCCCCTTGGAGGGAGACCTTGACAGATCCCATGAAACCCTCCTAAGCTACCTGGTTATAATACGAGAGAATCGGGGGACCGATACCCAAAGCACGCCAGGCAGCCGAACTCCCAAAGAAAATTTCGTCGGAGCTCTCTCTGTCCGTCTCGCGCCTCTCGGAACAACCGAGAGGAGAAGAGAACAGGTGAGGAGAAAAGAGTATCCCTACCTGTCCTGCCAGAATGATAAGCAGGAGAGGCGGACCCGTGGCGATAATCAACCAAGGAGATTACTGCCACATGGGGAAAGAAGAGCACTTGTGCCGTGGCAAAGCGCTTTCCTGGGAAGAGCAAAAAAGTTCACTCGAACATAGCCGAGAACCCAAATCGGAAAAAACCGAGTAGGGCCAAGCCGAGCCGAGCCGATCACGCGAACGCGATCCAGCTGGTCGGTATGTGGCAGACTGGGAGGCAGGCGGGGCGAGCCGAGCCGAGCCGAGCCAGTCTGGCAAGCCGAGTCGAGTCGAGCCGAGCCAGTCTGGCAAGCCGAGTCGAGCCGAGCCAGTCTCGTAAGTGCGACCGGGGGCCGAGCCGAGCCAATTGCGCGAACACAATCATAACTAGGCAGGCCGGACTCGTCTGCTGTGAACAATTGCTAGTTTCCCGAACTCTAAACTCCTTCGAGGCCGAGGCCCCTCGAGAAGAAGGTTCAAAGGGGAATTCTGTGTCTGCTATCTTGCATGCTCGAACCCTAAAGTTCAAGACACAAGAACGAAGCCCGCCCGAACAACTGAAGTAGCTGGTGGGCAGTATCGACACGCCTGGCGTCTCGGCACACCGACAACTGGGTGTCCCGGCAACCAGACACCTGGGTGTCTCGGCACTTTCTCTCGTCTTGTGCCTCTCGTAAGGCAAGCGCTCGTGATTCATAGAATTCGAGCTACCCACGAGACTTCCGAAAATCGGGAGTGGCTGCTTTGTTTCCTAATAGATCGAAAGAGCCAAGCACAGAATCAGTCTTAGACGCAGACTTCCAAGACTGGCAACGAGGGAGTGGCCTCGAGAGGCCACGCTCTCGCGGCCCCCAAAACGCAAGATCCCACAGGAGAATGTGAATCGGTCAACGAGAGAAACTTGTCTCCCGGAAGAGAGTCAGTCCCTTACAAGTCCCGCAGGACTCCCAAAGAGAATCTCTTCCCTGCTTCTTCTGGTGTTCGAACCGAGAGGATCGAGACACCAGGCTGGGGACCCGACCGAGCACTGGCAAACACTCGGGGAGCGCTTGCGGTGCTGGCAGGAAGAGGAACCAAGACACCTGGGTGCCTCGGTCCTTTCTCTCGCACTGCTCCTGAACTGGGCCCAGGAATATTTCTCCAGACCAGATCGGGATACTCGATTTTCCATAGAATCTCAAGCACCCGAAGCAGCCCCCATCTAAGAGGCAGAACCTCTAAGACTCGGGAACGGGATCGCGAACTGAGGTCTGCACGCCCGCGGCTTCCGAAACACAAAACCCACGGCTATGCCAATCAGTTTCCTAAACCGAAGGTCGGGAAGAGCCAACGAGAGACCCACTGCCTCCTCCGAAGGAGGCAGTCCCTAGACGTCCAAGGGCATCAAGGGCAAGAAGCAGCATTCCTTTCCTTCGGCCGACAGAGGTCTGTCCGATTCTTGGGACCCCCTTGGACCTCGGGAGAAGAAGGGAAGACGCAGCAGAAGACGAAATCGAAGATAAGATGAAGAAGACGGCAGCTACTTCCACAGGACGGCTTCCTTCACCTCCACTCCGACATCTTCTACAGGATGGCGGACACGAAACATCGTAACCTCCAGGGTAGTCTGGCAGGAACACAACGGACACAGCCAGGACACCACCACCAGGAGAAGCATGATCAGGACAGCCGATGCAGGAGCTACGGCAGCAATTTGGAAGGCAGGAGCTACTGCAATGGCCAGGAACATCACCTCAACAGGACCACTTCCTACATCTTCACCCCGACATCTTCTACAGGATGGCGGAAATCGTAACCTCTGGGGCAGCTGGCAGGAGCGCACAGAAGCGGCCCCGGGCACCACCGCCAGAAGCGGCAGGAATGATCAGGACATCCGATGCAGGAGCTATGGCAAAGGTTCGGCGAGCAGAAGCTGTGCAGCGGCCAGGAACGTCACTTCCACAAGGCCACTTCCTTCCCTTTCACGCCAACATCTTCTACAGGATGGCTGACATCGTAACCTCTGGGGCAGCTGGCAGGAACACAACGGAAGCGGCCCCGGGCACGATCACTAGGAGAAGAAGCGGGCACGATCAGGACATTCGATGAAGGAGCTACGTTAGCGGTTCGGAAGGCAGGAGCTACTGCAACGGACAGAATGTCATTTGAAAGTCACCAGCAGCAACAGGAGCGATCAGGGCAGCTGCGGCAGGAGACCAGGAGAGCAGCCCACAGACTGTCGTCAAGTTGACAAGAGCATAACACAGGGAACAGCAGGAGCAGATGGACCACAGATACGCAGGAAGCATTGCAACAGCATACATGAAAACCAGCAATGACACCGATCGATCTACATCGGCGGGAACAGAGTCAGAGCGATCCCGACGTGGAAATATGTCATCTAATCAGGTATTGTGGTCGATCCCGAAGCAACACTGAATGAATGTCGGGACTGCTTCATGCAAGATATTCTTGATATATCCAGCCAACTACTGCTGTGTCTGCAATGCTCACTGTCAACCTGAAAAAAAAAAACAAACAAAGATGATTAGTAGAGGGAGGCTCCTCCCGCTACAAGGGGAACAGCCCTACGTAGCGTTAGGAGGTACTCTAGACGAGGTCGCTCAATCGCTCCCCATCCCCCCCGGTCTTCGCCCAACGAGCGAGCGAAGAGGGCGAAAGAGAGAGAAGGAAGAACCTACGGGAAGAGAAAAAAGGACGGAGGGGAGGCCACCAAGGGCGCCGTGGAAGCGGAATTTATCGACGACGCCCGTAACTTCCCACTCGGCCCGTAAATCTCTAAGCGCAGGCGGCGAGTAACACTCAGCATAAGTAGGAAGAAATTAGTGATGCCCCTTACACAAGGAGGGCGGAAGCCCAAGAAGGGAACTAACTCTTACGTCCCGATGGATGTAGGGGAGTGAAGATATTGCATCCCAAACTATATCTCCAAAAGTACAGGGGCGCCTCCAGTACATCGACTAAAATTGTCTGTTGGGTGCCAAGTGGACGTACCATGCGTCGACTACAAAAAATTTCAACCTTTGGTCAACTTTGACTCGACCGAAATGGTCGAAAAACGCAATTGTAAGCTAAAACTCTTACATTCTAGTAATATTCAATCATTTACCTTCATTTTGCAACAAATTAGAAGTCTCTAGCACAATATTTCGATTTATGGTGAATTTTTTAAAAATTTTTCCTTACGTCCGCACGGTAACTCAGCCAAAAATTTCAGAAATTCTTTGGTCATTTTGTCGTAATGTTTGCACGGTTTATATTAGTCGTTACATAAAGTTTTATATATGGAAATGTGTGCAATTTCATTTAGAATACAACAGAAAATAACTCATGGTTGTAGCTTTTATCAGTTTTGAAATATTTCCATATAAATCACGAAAGTGCCAAAATTTCAACCTTCGGTCAACTTTAACTCGAAAGAAATGGTCGAAAAACGCAATTGTAAGCTAAAACTCTTACATTCTAGTAATATTCAATAATGTACCTTCATTTTGCAACAAACTGAAAGTCTCTAGCACAATATTTCGATTTATGGTGAATTTTTGAAAAAAACTTTTTCCTTACATCCGCCATGCTAGTAACTCGGCCGAACATCTCAGAAATTCTTTCGTCACTTTGTCGTAATGTTTGCACAGTTTTATTTTAGTCGTTACATAAAGTTTTATATATGAAAATGTGCGCAATTTCATTTACAATACAACAATAAATAACTCATGGTTGTAGCTTTTATCAGTTTTGAAATATTTTCATATAAATCACGATAAATAGAAAAAATTCTACTTTTGGTCAACTTTAACTCGACCGAAATGGTCAAAAACTGCAATTGTAAGCTAAAACACTTACAGTCTAGTAATATTCAATCAATTACCTTCATTTTGCAACAAACGGGAAGTCTCTAGCACAATATTTCAATTTATGGTGAATTTTTGAAAAAACTTTTTTTACGTCCGTGCGTTACGAATTCATGCATCATTTTGTGATAATATTTTCTCTGTGTTGCTTTGATCGTTTTACAATTTGTTATATACCAAAATCATTGCAATTTAGTGTACAATATAAAGAAAAAAAAATAACGCGTTAGCTTTAACTGTTTTGCTCACAGCGCGATTTGTATACAATTATATGAAATTTTTTTTTGCACTGTCATATATTTCAATATTTATATATGATAATGATATTTTTTTCATTTCTGATGATTGCATACTAAACTTCAGGCAATGAGAAAAAAAGGAGCCAAAAATGAACTCTTAATCTTAAAAACTAACATGCTTTGATTAAAAAAAAAAAAAAAAAATTTTTTCCGCTTCGCACTAACTCCCGAACGCCGCAGGCATATGACAGACTTTTGTAAATAGAGGCTCGGCGTTAGAGGGTTAAGTGGTGGGACGTGACCCTCGCCCCCGGGGGCCCAAGTCTCTTCTGCGACATCAGTACGGGTCAGCCCCGCCCCTTGGTTCCAGCCTCACGCCGCCGCCAGGTATTCGACATAATTCACGGCCTCTCACATCCCTCTGGCAGTACTACAGCTAAGCTGCTGTCAAAGAAGTTCGTCTGGCACGGGGTGCAGAAGGACGCCATGTCCTGGGCGAAACAATGCCTGCAGTGCCAAACCAGCAAGGTGGGTCGTCACACACAGTCCGGGATAGGCGAGTTCCCGCAGCCAGAGCGCCGTTTCGGCCACATTCATGTCGACGTCATCGGGCCCCTTCCCCCATCAGGCGGGTCCAGATACCTCCTGACAGTGGTAGACCACTCAACAAGGTGGCCCGAAGCCAAATCCAGGACTCGCTCTATGGCTCTCTTCTCGATCATTTCTTCCAGCAGATCTAAAAGGATCTGTTGCTTCTCCGGACGGTAAGAAGGCGACAGATCTCTGGGAGTTGAGGACAGGGGGGGGTTTTCGAGGAACGGGATCCTGTAACCTTTCTTGATTACATTGAGGGACCAGGAATCCGCCCCTCTTACTTTCCAGGCTTCCGAAAACAAGAGAAGCCTGGCTCCTACTGGTGTCTGGAGGTGTAGAAAGTCACTTCTTGCCCCTTTGGGAAGAAAGGGCTCCGCCTCTGGAGAGGCCTCTTCCTCGCAAAAAGGGTCTAGAGGAGGAAGATTTCCCACGAAAGGGCTTCTGTCTCTTAGAGGGTAGTCCCTGCGATGACGTGGATGGGACACTGAGGACGTCTGGAAGACTGTGCAAGGAGGTCCTGAGTAGCCTTCTCCTTAAGGCTGGGGCGAGATCCTTTGACAAGCGGCTGGGGAAGAGATGGCTGACAGAGGGGCGAAAAGTAACTCAGCCCTCTGAACAGGAGAAACCGACTTGGCAGCAAAATTGCAGTATAAAGCCCTCTTCTTCAGGAGGTTGTACCAAAATGCGAAGCCAGTTCATCCAGCGCCATCTCTGACGGCCTTGTCCGTGCAAGACAGTACACTGGACAGCTCCCCAGAGAGACAGAATCTGGACTACGAGTCCTCAAGTCCAAGGCCCCAAGCACCAATCCAGAAAGTTAAAGACCTCCATAGACTTGAAAAGGCCTTTCAGATGGTGGTCAGTTTCAGAAAGCGTCCAGGACACTTTCGCCGAAGAAAGGAGAGACCTCCTTGAAGCATCAACGAGACTCGCAAAATCGCCTTGAGAGGAAGAAGGAACCCTTGAGCCAATTTCCTCTCCCGTCTCATACCACATTCCAGCTTTCCCGCACAATCTAGACGGGGGTAGAGCGAAGGAAGATTTCCCTTGAGACTTTCTATCTTCCATCCAAGAGTTGACTCTCTTGAGAGCTTTTCTAGTAGCAAGAGAAGTCTTCATTTGCAGGAAGCCGGGCAATTTCCTCACCTTCGAAGAAGCTAACTGCGAAGGGGGGGAAAGAGGAGCAGAAGGCTGAAATTTGTCTGGAAATAGCTCCTTAAGCATACTAGCCAAAACCTGGTAGTCGGAGAAAGACGACAGAGGGGGCTGCTCCTGCTCTGCAGAGTCCGACTCCTGAGACAAACCTCCCTCTTCGACAGGAGCGACAGGAGAGTCTTCCGGGGCTTGAGGAAGACTAAGACCTTTGGGTCCAATTCGGCCAAGAGACCTCTTCTCGTGGGAAGAAGCAGAAGAAAAGTCTGGAGCAACTCGCACAGAAGCGTCCTGCCGAGCGTCCCTGCTTCACAAGCTGCCGAGCGTCCTGACGAGCGTCCTGCCTCACAAGCTGCCGAGCGTCCTGACGAGAGTCCTGACGAGCGTCCTGACGAGCTTCTTGATGAGAGTCCTGACGAGCGTCGTGAGAAATCAGATGGGAAGGAAGAGAAGCGTCCTGGGAGCGTCCTGCCGAATGTCAAACGAGCGCGATGAGAAGCAAGAGGAGTGTCAGAAGAGGCGTCTTGGCGCGAACTCTTACTAACAGCTAGCCGAGCTGCAAGAGGGGCGTCCTGATCAGCCAGCGGCGTCACGACGAGGCAAGGAAAGCCGATGATCCGGCGAGCGATGAGGACGACTACGAAACCGCAGGAGAGAGACGAACGAAGAGACCTCTTAGATCTCTTAACTGGCAGCGTCAAATCTTACGGCGCCCTCACGAGGCTCCGTCTCATTAGCAGCGAAGGGATGCTAACTGCCGCTGCATATCCTGGAGAAGACGCTTCGAAGGAGAGGAAACCCTCTCAGGAGAAGGGCTGCTCTTATGAGAAGAAGAGGGGGAAGGAGACGTCCTCCTCCTTCTACCAAGGGCGACGACAGCTCTCTTCTTGGGGCGGCTGGGACGTTCGGCAACGTCCTCCTCAGAAGAAGTCCTGGTCCTCTTCTGTGGCGGCAAGTCGCGCAACCAGTCGGGAGAAGACTCTAAAGCACGAGAAGAGGAGAAGAGCGTCCTCCTCAACGAAGCTCCTCTTGAATGGACGAGTCCAACCGAGAACTCGCGACCCCTTACGTGGAGAGGGCGCCTTGGAGGACGAGAAGCAGTCTTTAAGGACCCGTCTTGAGCACGTCCTTGGCAGCCTGGGAGACGTCAACAAGGCCTGCGAAGGGACGCCAGATCGGTGGGGTCCCGTAACCCTCTTTGCGGCTTTCGACATGCCCATTCCTAAATCCTGGGAGTTTGGCAGAGGTCCAGGCCTAGAGGCATTATAGGGCCGATCTGACGCCCCTCCACAACACTGGGGATCACTACACTTCACTGCATTTTCAATAGCCAACACCTTAGACTCCAAAGTACGAATGGAGCTCAAAATCTGTGCAAGGGCATTACCTTCTGCAGACGCAATCACAGGGTTCGAAGGCGACTCTACAGGAAAGGAGAAGCATGAGTAGGATTAACAGGAGATAAATTAATACCCTGACTCCACCAACTGACACACTCCTGGAGGAGGACCTCCTTACACGGTCACGCTCTAACTTGCGACGTAAGAATCGTAAGCCTTCAATCAGAATCAGGCAAAGACTCACACTCCTTGCAGCGATCATCCAACAAACAGACATGCCCCTACATCTCATGCATACTGTGTGAGGGTCTGCCGAAGCTTTCGGTAGCCTCACCTTACACTCCTTCACAACACACACCCTGAAACTAGCAGAACTAGAACCAGACATCTTGTTCAAGAAATAGCCAAACCAAAATCAAATCAGTCCACAGAAGCGTATGCCTATCCACAAATCCAAAGTCAAAAAACCAAAAGACAATCAGAATACTCAGTGGAAAAGTTTCCGAAATCCAATGGCGGAGGTATTGACAACAGGTGTTGACAATACCGGCGACAGAAAATCTGAATAGAAAATGGGAATGGTTCCTGATACCCGCCTCCCAGCGGCGGGAATGGGTACTAACCACCTGGCCCAACTGCGTGTGCTGTAAGTTTTTGAATTTCTGTCGGTCCCTTTCGGAGAATACAGCTATATATATATCTGTCAGGTAAGTGTCATGAACAAAATGACGTTTTTATAATAATTTTATATATACTTAGCAAATAACTACATACCTATTGTTTCTACTTTACGCAGCAGCTCAAAATTCAAAATTCGGGGTAGTGCTCTTTTGTTTTGGGTGTAGTTATACTGCCCCGCCCACTTTCGGTGAAGGATAGGTACAACACAGCAAACTGGCTCTCGGATGGACGGGACTGGAAGCAACGTCTACTCCCTCAAAAGGGTAGCTGAGGCAACGGAGAAGAAGTCCTGGTCGAAGGAGCGGCAGCAGAAGAAGGACATGTCGAGATCCTAGTCCTCTTGGTGGACTGAGCGAGTAGATCTTGGGTGGATTTCTTCTGCAACTCTCCTACCACCCTTTCTAAAGTCTCTTGAGGAAAGAAGCTCTTATTGTCCAAAGGAGCAAACAGAAGGGAAGAACGCTGAGAAGGAGTGAAGCCCTTAGAGGTGAACGAGCACCATAAACATCATTTCTTAAGTACACCAGTCATGAAAATGGTGGCTAGTTCATGGGCGCCATCCCTCACTGCTCGATCCGTGCAGGCCAGAGCTCCCAACCATTGAGGCAAAACTCTCTTAAAGTGATGTGCAGTCTTCGATCTTCTTTCCTAGAGCACCCACGGCCCAATCAGGGAAACTCAGAACCTCAAAAACCTTAAAAATATCTTTCAGCAAATGGTCCAACTCCGAGGAGGTAAACAAAATCCTGGCGGACGAGAAGGCTGACCGACGAGTAGCATCAATGAGACTGGAGAAGTCCCCTTGAGAGGAGGCAGAAACTCCCAAGGATTGAGCTTCCCCAGTAGAATAGGACAGATACTTCTGCCGTATCAGATGAGAAGGAGGCGAACAGAACACCGCTTTACCTATGTCCCTCTTCTCTGACAACCATACGTCGATGCATGCAAATGCTTTCCTGGAGGAGGAGGACAGAACCTTACATGGCAACCTAGCTGCTCCTATCAGTTGTCGCATCATAAACGCCGAACCTGGAGAGGAAGGGGTGGCTGGAGAAAAGAAGTCCAGTTAGCACACCAGGAAGAACCGCAACAGAGCCGCGTAGTTTGACATGGGAATGTCATCCTCCACAGGTTCCTCCTCAGAGGAAACTGGGGACATCAGAGGATCCGAGGGAGCCTGAGTTACTACAGATGGCTTCTGCAACAGGTTCAAGATGTTATCTAAGCGAAGCTGAACAGGGACTAAGGATGGATCCTGAACTGCAAGAGGACAGGCACAAGACAGACAACAAAACAGCAAGTCCCACCTGTGGCACCGGACGAACGCTGGAAGGCAGACAAACATCAACACTGGCGCCCACTAACACTGGACGCTGGCCCCAGGGACATCCGCTCACTGATCTAGCGGACACATCTGATGTCTGCAACTCGGACACTATGCGCCCAAAGGGAGGACGCTCGGGAGTTTGGCATCCATAAGACTGACACTCGGACAAGTGATGTCCAAAAATAGAATGTTCCAACAATACACAATCACTCTCAGAACGCACGGACACTGGATGTCTATTTGTTGGAAGTGCGGACAATGGACGCTCCAACGAATGTCGCTTGGAAACTGATTTCTCACAATTGGGAAATAAACTCTCGGACTCTACGCATTCGGACACTTTATGTCCATATGTTGGACTAACTAGCACTCTTAAGACACTATGTGGCACTTGGTGTCCACCGAAAGGGAGTGAGAAGCTTGAGGAGACCCCCAAAAACTACAGGAGGGGAGAGGGCTACGAGCCCTATCCAATTTCTTATCAACACGAGCTTCTAAGCTTGCAATGGCGTTGGGATCAGAGGAATGAGAACCAGGGATCGGAGTTGCAGGGAAAGTCAGGGGACTTGAGATAGGGGAAAAAGCTGTCCCAGGTGTTGCAGGAACAGGTAAATCAGCCACATCAATCCCCAGAGACAAAACCTGACTAGCAGAAGCCTTCGCTTCATCCCTAGCAGTAGCTTCCCAAAGTCTGTCATGCTTTTCTAAATATGCATTCAGTCTTCCACTTCCCCTTTTTCCAGTCTTTACATTCGTCACAGCAAAGTTCAGGAGAGCAAACTTGCTCCCTACACGAACTACAAACAGTGCAATTGTCATATTTGGCTGAAGTCAACCTATTCCCACAGCCTTTACTACAATACCTGATACTAGAAAGGCTAGAATCTGACATGATTAATAAGTCAAAATTGGGAAGGTTACAAACTGAGAGTTCTGAATTAGCTAAGCTAATTAACAGTAGCGTGAGATCGGACTTCTTGAGATTTACCACACCCCACCACCCCCGGTCACGACATAACTCAAGAGGACGATCCTTGTCTTGGAGCAACTGCAGACGACACTTCACCAAGACTAGCCAACTGTCGAGATACCTCAACAGACGTATCCTGTGTGAATGGGCCCAAGCTGACACAAAGGTGAACACTCGCATGAACACCCGGGGAGCAGTCGAGAGCCCGAAACAAAGTACCCTGAAGTGGAATACCGTCTCCCCAAGGACAAAGTGACGGTACTTGCGAGAGGACTGATGAATGGGTATGTGAAAATACGCATCCTTCAGGTCCACCGTAAGCATGAAGTCGTTCTCCCTCATGGAAGCGAGAACAGAACGGGTTGTTTCCATCTTGAACCGAGTCTGCCGAATGAATCAGTTCAAGGGAGAGATTGACGACTGGCCTCCACCTCCGATTGTTTCTCTATGAAAAAGATTCTGCTGTAAAAGCCTGGGGACGAACTGTCACGACTTCTACAGCGCGTTTTCTCGGCATAGCTACAATCTCCTCCCAGAGAATGAGATCCCTCAGCAAGCCAAGTAAGTAAGAGCGGAATCAGACTGAGGTGTTGGTTAGGGGTGGTTGAGACTCGAGGGGAAGTGGATAGCCCTCCTGAAGGACATCCACTATCTAGGTCTCACCTCCGTGTCGCTGCCATCTTGCCGAATGGCTTGACAGGCAACCCCCACCGATGGCAGCTTGTGGAGGGGAACGCCGACCCTAGCATTTCCCTCCTTTCTTTCCCTTGCCTCCTTTCCCTTTGTTGGTGTGGAAAGGTGGAGGAAAGGGGCATGACTGTGCACCTTTCTTCGCAGGGGCAGAAGAAGGCTGGGTGGTTCCTCAAGTGCCCTTCAAAGCCCTGCGATATCTTATGGCCTGAGGAACTGCTAGCTGGACCCGAAGGTCAGGCTGTAGTGATACGCAAAGACCCGGAGGCCTTTGTCACTACCTGGTGGACAAGTTGGCTGATATCCTCAACACGACGCTTGTCCACCATAGCATCTACCTCTTCTCGAGAGAAGAGAGAGGCAGAACCCAGCAACAGTTCGTTCCGAAGAGCCAAAATCAGGTCCAGGCCAACATATGTGGTGATCCTCTTCAGCACCAAGTTTGCCCACAGGTTTGCCATCTGGTGGGCCAGGTAGGAGATACCCCTACCACCAGATTGGCACAGTCTCCAGGAAGGTGAGTCCTCCGAGGGGTTGATGGACGCCCAGTGGCTGTAACCTTGGACACTGTGAGAGACCACGGGTCCAACCAGTACTTCTTCTGGCAAGGCAGAGGTGGGGGAAGTAGCTTGGCCGAGCAATTAGATCGAAGGGAACTCTCCTCCCCAGAGACAAGAGAGTTAACCTGATCTAAAACTCCCTTGACAAGCGAGGACCAAGGCAAGCATACAGAAGCTCAGAGTTCCTTCTTAGAGCCCCAGAAGAATTCAAGGCCAGAAGGAAGGTCGGTGGACGTAACCATGGCCCTTCCCCGAGGTTGTTGTGTCAATGAATCAACATGATGATAGCTGAAAAGGTCCTCTGTATCTCAACAGAATATGCTTCGCGGGGCAGAGGACCCTCGAGTCTTTCCAATCTGCAGTCCTCCCTCAATACTCTCCCTGCAGGTGGGAGTACCTCACCAGAACCCCCAGTTCCCCACTCAACCACTTGGGCATATGAACAGGTAGGTCCATGAACCTTGCCCGCCTGTAAGTCCTCGTGGTGGGGTTGTGATCGGATACATAGTCCCAATCACGGACCCTTCTGTCTGCCTCGAGATTCCCGATGAAGTTGGAAAGAACAGAAGAGAGGGAGCGAGTGCCCTTACCTGTCCTATTGGAACTGATGGTCCTGACAGGAGAGTCAGGCTGAGAGCGATCACCAACACGCCGTGGTGATGGCTTCACAGGTCTCAGAAGAGCCCTCCTGTCACGCAAATGTAGTGGGGGCTGTTCCACGGAGAGAGCAGAGGTTCATGCAAACACACGCGAAGGCCCTCGGAAGGCGAGTGAACCCATTTGTGTGAATGTGATCAGGAGCCGGCCCTGGGAGAGCGGTCGCACACTTGGGCGTCAGCTTGCCCCGTCCTCATGACATACTCCAATCGTCTTTGAGACCAAAGCCTCCTGGCAAGAAGACGACTGTAAGGAGGACCTCCTTGAAGTGACTCCCAGTGAGCGGACCCTCAAGTCAGCAACGCCTTCACAGGAGCCTGGCTGTGTACTCGGGCGAGTAGCAACAGGGGGAAGGGGAAGCACCTGCATGCTTGGACCTCATCCTCTGTGACGTGCCTCAACCAGAACGTGGAGCTGATTCTATGTTACTGGTTGAAGGAACTTGAGGTTTCATGGAAACCTGAGCACCCTAAGATACACTTGCCTCTCTGTAGGTCCGCATACTCGAAGCTTCTTCGGTACGTGAAGGTTCCGTGGAAGACCCCTCTGCTCGAATGTCCGAGGAGACTCGAGCAGAGTTCCGAGCAGAAGTGCCGAGTGCTTGGATCTCCTCAGAGGTCTGTGCATCCTCAGCTCCCCAGTTGACAGGCCTCAAAGAGACTTGTGATGCAGCCCCTTATCCCAAAGACTGGGGAGAGCCAGCAAGAGATCCCTGTGTCTCTCTCAGGGAGAGAGACACCCTTTGGAAGACCCAGCTCGGGCCTTCTTCCGGGTGAGAGAAGTGACCTCCCTCTTCCTCCGCTTGTGGGGTTTGAAAGAGGGAGTGGAGGCAGCGGCAACAGATGCAGGAGACGGAACCTTCCTGGACCTCTTCTTGGACTTGGACTTTTTCTTCGTCTTCTACAGAAGGGCGCGGAGGATCTGCTCCCGAGGTTGGGGGAAGACTGGCACAGACTCCTGGGGAGCAGGAACAGTCACCATAGTGGACAAAGCAGGGCTTGAGACTTGTGAAACACTGTTGGGGTCGTTATTGTTGGGTGCGTAGATGTACAGTTGGACACAGGTTTCCCTGGTACACCTTCATGAGAGAGTTAAAAAAATGATATGGTAACAGTGTTTACTGAGGGGGATGGGGGGAGGACTCTTTCTCCGTTAGCGAGAGTTCCACCAATTAGCTCTGGAGTTCGTTTAGTGGGAGGAGTCATTAGGTTTGCTTGAAGAAAGACACACACACACACAAGGAATGAAAAAAAAATCTGAGTAGGTTACATCGCTGTATAGAAGATTACTGTCATTTTTAATATAAGTTTATTAAGATTCCATTTAACTTTCGGCCAAGACGTTATTTTATCACCGTGTCTGTCATTATTTATGTCATATTCATTACACAATACTTAAAATTTATAAAAATTTAAAAATTATATTGGTATTGGTGAAAATCACGAACATCATAACAGGATACTTATCACATAAGTATATATATATATATATATATATATATATATATATATATATATATATATATATATATATATATATATATATATATATATATATATATATATATATATATATATATATATATATATATATATATATATATATATATTTATATATATATATAATATATATTTATATACATATATAATATATATTTATATATATTATATATATATATATATATATATATATATATATATATATATATATATATATATATAATATATATATATATATATATATATATATATATATATATATATATATATATATACAGCGGAATTATTCCTTCCCATCTGCTCCTGTCATTTTCATTCACAACTGCTGCCCCATCCATACCGCCAGAATAGTCCAGGAATAGTTTCAAGGTCGAGCATCTGCAATTGCTTGACTGGCCAAGTAAGGGTGCAGTCATGAACCCCCCATAGAGAATATTTGGGCTAATTTGGTAAATTGTTGGGAGCCTGAGAGGAGAGGAGACCAGATCAACTTATGGACCACTGGCGAACACAATGGAGCTCCTCCACAACTGACTGTAGATAGCCAGAAACCATGAATCTTCTATGCTAAACAGATTGCAAGAGGTGATCTAGAAGGAAGGTGGCTGAACTTCTCACTAATATTAAAAATAAGTGTAAAATTGCGTGCGTATATTTGGATTACCCCATGGCGTCCTCTGAACTTCCATGTAATATGATTTGGCACTGATCCAAGCAATGTAAAAAAACTGCAAACAAACGTATGCATATGGTTTAGCTCCAGGTCATGATTATTGTAATTTATTTGTTAGAAAGGTGAATTTGATACCTAAATGGAGTTAAAAATCTAAAGGGAATTTTGCTATCCTGATTTCTTTGCACATTCTCTAAAAAGAAATCCTCAAGATAATATCATCAATCTACATTTCTCCAAATAGCCCTTTCTACAAAGGACAGGTAAATGACTGAAGGGGTTGTTTAACAATAGAGGCGTCTCTCTTATCCTCACACGAATGATGGTAAGAGCGAAAGGAATTTCTGTCCGTATGACATTAAAACTTGTATCATAATCAATATATTAAAAATATAAGCCAAGTAGATGATGATGTGTTTACTCATATCATGTAATAATTATTTTAATGAACGGCGTGTAGGAATAACCTCTACAGTATATTCAAGAGGGAATACAAACCCAAACCATGAATACATGAAACCTCTGAATGTAAATAATTGTCATCATTGGTAAACGAATTAACTTTACCATATGGTAATGGTTAAAAGTTTGCACCAAGTTTGGGAGTCCTTCTTCACTTTCCATTGTTCGTTGTGGAATTTTTCTTTTCCCTAGTTGTGTTTCATTTTGACTCATCAGTAACGTCTCTCTCTCTCTCTCTCCTTTTTCTTCTATATATTTACAAGAAAGAGTGAGTTTAATCCATCTTTCTTCTTTTAAATGTTGTTGTATTCAGTAAATCTACACTACTATACTAGTACTAGGAGAAATGCTATAAAAACACACAAGCATTAAAGATAAACAAGAAAATATTTTAGGTGGAACTTTTCGTCAGCCATACATTCTATCCACGATCATAATCTACCTCAAGACGGAATAACATTATGTTACTTCCGTCTTGATCTACTACCTCTCGTCCATTCATCGGAGTCTCAACTGGCCCACCTTATCCCCACCAATTTCAGTTGTAGCAAAGCCGTCTAGACTGAGGTCATTGGTACAGCAAAAGAAAGAAGGTTTTCAGTTTGAATTAAGTTTTATAATTCCAAAACCTGTAAGACTGCTTAACAACAGTAACTTAATCCCAACCCCACCCGTCTGCCCAAAATTATACATACATATATATATATATATATATATATATATATATATATATATATATATATATATATATATATATATATATATATATATATATATGTTATTCCGTCTTGATCTACTACCTCTCGTCCATTCATCGGAGTCTCAACTGGCCCACCTTATCCCCACCAATTTCAGTTGTAGCAAAGCCGCCTAGACTGAGGTCATTGGTACAGCAAAAGAAAGAAGGTTTTCAGTTTGAATTAAGTTTTATAATTCCAAAACCTGTAAGACTGCTTAACAACAGTAACTTAATCCCCAAACCCCACCCTCTGCCCAAAATTATACATACATATATATATATATATATATATATATATATATATATATATATATATATATATATATATATATATATATATATATATATATATATATATATATATTAGTTTAGTCAAGATTAGATGGTCTTAATGTCATATCAGAACTGAGTACTTAGCGCAGCCGTATTTCTAGAAGACATCATGTCACTTTGCGTTAGCTAATATGAGAGAGAGAGAGAGAGAGAGAGAGAGAGAGAGAGAGAGAGAGAGAGAGAGAGAGAGAGAGAGAAACCACGGTGTCAGAATCTTTCAACACCTCCACTGAGTTTTTGGGTATATTGAATCAAGTGCTGCTGCACTTCTCTTTATAGCTGCCTATTATAGTATCTGTAGGAAACGCACTGCAACAGATTCTGTAAACTTGGCTTATGTGATAAGGTTAAAATATCCTGTTATGATGTTCGTGATTTTCACCAATACCAATATAATTTTTTTAATTTTTATAAATTTTAAGTATTGTGTAATGAATATGACATAAATAATGACAGACACGGTGATAAAATAACGTCTTGGCCGAAAGTTAAATGGAATCTTAATAAACTTATATTAAAATGACAGTAATCTTCTATACAGCGATGTAACCTACTCAGATTTTTTTTTCCCTTTCATTCCTGTGTGTGTGTGTGTGTTTCTTCAAGCAAACCTAATGACTCCTCCCACTAAACGAACTCCAGAGCTAATTGGTGGAACTCTCTAACGGAGAAAGAGTCCTCCCCATCCCCTCAGTAAACACTGTTACCATATCATTTTTTTAACTCTCTCATGAAGGTGTACCAGGGAAACCTGTGTCCAACTGTACCTAGGGGCATCAGATAATTCGTGATCACAGGGACAGTTGAAGTGGTGACTGTCGTGGCAGAGTGAGTCACTGGAGGGAGTGCAGGGGCATGAGCAGCTCGCAGGTGACTCAGAATGCCCCTCATTGAGGGAACTCCTTGGAGGCCAAGGGACTGCCAGGTCTCCTGGAGTTCCTCCTCCACTTTTGGAAACAAAATCAGGTTGGGGGGTAGTCTCCATTCGCACTGAGGGGGATTCCTCCCCCACAAGTGAACGGAGGCCACCAAAAGGAGATTGTCCTTTCTTCCAGTCCCCCAGCGATGATCTTCGCCTGACGAAGCGAGCTAAGATGACGAAGAGGAGACTTCTCCCGAAGAAGTAGCAATGTGGGGAAGTTCTGCTGGTGGGAGGAAAGTATCTGAAGGATTAGCCACCAAGGGAGTCATCGAGGGCGTGTTACCCTCAGATGATGACTTGGGGAGCTTCTTCTGATACTTCCTCCTCAGCGGATACTTCGACCATTGCTCTGGAGTCCGGTCATGGCACTCCTCACACACACAATCAGGATTAGAATCATACCCCCTGCACAATGTGCGAAGGGTATGAGGGTTAACATCAAGGGCTGAGCAGTAATGGCTGCAATCCATCTCAGTGGTACCAGGGAATTTTCTCATTGGCACGATCTTCTGCTTGGACCACTCAGATGATTTATGGGTTTGCTTATCCATAGCAAACACACAAACACAGACACACAAGGAAAAACACAAAATGGCACAATCCCACTTGGAAAGGAAGCGATGTTCACAGTAGTATTCACGGTAGTAAACACAGCGGCAGCAGGGATGAGGGCAGCAGAGCAGCACAAACTCACCATAGCACAGCCGAAGATAAAGTGATGTTCTACCGACTGGGCGGATGAGACTACCTGGTCGTTCGGGTAGTTAACTACCAAACCACATTGTTAAAAGTTTAACAGCCGGTTCCAGCTGTGCAACAGGTAATTCCTATATAAAGACCAAGGGTCTGTACATTGTGTAGGAACAAATAAGGACTCTCTGTTGGTATAAAGTGATGCCAAAGGAAAAGTTTATGCAAGACTTCAGATGAAGAAGTCTAGGTTTCAGCAGACCCTGGCTCCAATTAACTCTGTCAGTTACTAAGTCTTGGCAGGCCCCATCTACCCAAGAGCTACATCTGTGAAAGGCAATATTATACTTCACACAGTCTGAGAAATTACTAATCAAAATTTGACACTCATTCTGGTGTCATTTTAAATCAGATTACTGTATTTGTACTTTGTGGTAAGTTAACATTTAAAACAAAGGCTCAAGTAGCAAGCTGAAATCTGCCAAAAATGTCAGTCAGTGCATCATGAATATATAACTCACAGACTGGGTTTTGACCAATGCATTTGTCTAATTAAGTGACTGAAGATTCAATATAGCTTATATCAAATACTAGGTACATATAATTTATATAAGTACTTCACTTTTATATCACTTACCTAGAGTATATTATTGAGGAAAATCAGCACGACACTGAAGAAAACACGTTCCTTCGCAGATTACCAGAGATCATCCGTAACAACAGAGGTTATCTGTGGCAAAGAGATGTGATCTCCATTAGCACATCAGTAAGTTTACTTGTGAACGGAGGTTCTGGAGTGGGAGGCGAGACCTTCTGGACTCGCCACTGGTAGCTAACACAACCCTCCCCGAACCCCCCAAGAGGCGGCATGAGCCCCAAACCACGCCCCCTGGGCGGAGCTATCGGAGACGAGCGGGTTGACTCGGCACAGTGGTCACATTTTTGAAGTTGTAATAGAACAAAAATAACGCAGAAGTGGTTGAGCTTACCTTAGGCTGTTCAAGATATGAAGGAATTACTGTGAAGGTGCAAATTTGTTGATCAAAAAGGTCTTTTTACTAGTAAGGTCAATCTTCTTGTGCTGTTTTCTCGTTGATATATACATTGAAAATTCTGCAGTTAGTTTGTTTTCTGTGGAAAAGTAGTGATTGTATGTATATATTCTTGTATATATTACCTCCTGGTACGTGGTCTCCTCGGCTCACGGGGTAGGGTTGGAGGGTGACCCAGACTTTTGAGTCCGAAGGTCTCGCCTCCACTCCAGAACCTCCGTTCACAAGTAAACTTACTGTTCTGGGAGAGGGAGGCTTCAACCTTCCGGACTCGCCACTGGTAGCTAGACAGATGCTTCAGGGGGCTTGAAGATGAAGTCCAGCGACTACTGCATCAAAAGCCCCCTGCAAGCCGAGGAGAGCATAGTACGAGCTGAAGACTGAGTCGCTTCTCCAATTCATTCTGGACATAATTTCTTGCATAGATATACCCTGATATAGCAGTCTTGATGAAGCTTGACCCCTTATTGAGTGGAAATTAGTAGACTGTTTCGTTGCATTTGGGTCGGCTCTGAAAATGCACTCCTAAAAAGTTGTCTCATCTTTGTAAAGTCATGATCTTGAAGTGTTCATCTAGCCATATGTGGTCTTTCCTGTCTATGTTTCTTTCCATACAGACTTTGTTTGTGTATACCAGATAAAAGTTCAATTGTCTGACTGGACATATTTCCTTATTAAGTTTGTGTGTGTGTATGTTGTTGGTGTATGATTGTATGAATGTGTTGTTGGTGTATGATTGTTTAATTAGTCGTTGTTTTACTTTTTTTTGTTTTGTTTTGTAAGTCAGGAAGGAGTACACTAGGCAAGTCTGTTTTTTCTTTTTTTTACTTGCAGTTTGCTGAATGTGTCGGAGTAGTGTGGCTCGCTCCCCTTCAACCCGGCGTGTAAGTGACTTGAGAAGTTAGGATACTTCCAAGAACTTCCAAGGATAGAGGAAAGTTAGATGGACATAATCTACTCGTTCCAAATCAATTGTGGTTGATTTGATCATGAACCATCTACTGTAATTTGGGCTCTGTTTGCAGTGGTCATGTGCTTCTTTTCATGAAGCCCGTGCATTTACGCAATTTTGCAGAGTTTAAATGAATTATTGAGTTTTTTTTTGTGGTTTTGAGCCCAATATGTTTTTGTTATAGTGAAATGAAGAGAGACTTCATGGAAAAGGACAAATTGTTGTAGAAATGTGTCATTATTTTTGCACCAGACTACCAATTTAATCTTTTGTATATACTGTACACTGTTTGGTTGGTACTGTATGCAGCTGAAGTATTTTGCTGGTTTTTGTAGTATTACGGTGGAATACAGGATAAGTTCTGATGAACTATCATACTGTATTAAGTTAGGCTAAGTTAGGATAAGGTTCTGTTTGAAGGTCTTCAGGCCAGTGTAATATTAAGGAAATAAATCAGGTTAAGGAAAGTCAGTGTTTCATTTAATAACCTCCAAAACTGTTCCCATCATACTGCCTAATTGTGTACTATAAAAGCCACTACATAATATTTTGGCGCCCAGCATTGAGCTGATAGTAAAGAAGACATTGGGGGCCAAGTGGAGATGGCAGAGGGAGCAGGTTTGGAAGGTGTTGGGTCAGGTGAAAGCAGGGTTGGGCACAGAGGTTGGAAAGGCTGATGTGTTTGATGGTCAGCCTGCAGGATAAGTTGGAGGAAGTCCAGGTAGGGCTTAGACTGGTTACAAGAACAGGCGATAGATGAGAAAGCCCAGTCCAGGAAAGTAAATTGGTCACAAGACTGGAGGCAATGGAGAAGATGATGGCTGAAATGGCAAGAGTGGGCCTGACATTGGGAAGGGAAGTGAGAACGATGAGGTAAAAGGTGCAAAGGAGAAATTCCCTAAGAAAGGAAAGGAGTTGTCAAGTGGTCGGGAATACTTGCCATGGTAGAGGACAGTATGAGTGAGGTGAGTGAAAGTGACGAGGAAGAAAAAGTAAAGAACATAACAGGAAACAAGAAGAGAAACACGAAAGGGAGAGGTGTGATTAAAGAGGAATTGAAGAAGAATGAAAGTGGTAGTTTCTGATAGCAGTAGTGAAGGTCTGAATGAGGTAGAAGAGAAAGAGGCCATAACGATGTTCCTGAGGGAGGTTCCCCGCATAGAGAAGTTTAACATCGGGAAGGGAAGAGATGTGTATGAGTTTTTTGATGAGTATGAGAAGTATTGTGGGCAAAAGTATGGAGAGAATGAAAATGTGTGAAGTTGCTGGGAGAGTTCTTGGATGGGCGGCTGAAGGTGTTATAGGAGTATGTGTGAGGGTGAACCAGGGTATGAGTCCGTGAAGGCTAGAGTAATTAAGCAGGTGAAGAGGATGAAAGGAAATGCTGTGCACAAGAAGGATAATAGGTTTGAGGAGGCCAAGATGAAGGCTGGAGAGAAAGTGGGCTTGTATGCTCACAGGCTGGAAGCATTGACCAGAAGGAAGGAAGTCTGGAGAGGAAGGAATTGAGGAAAACAAACACCTCATGCAGAAGTTCTTGGCCACTATCCCTGAGAAGATTAGGGTCATTTTAAATGAGAAGGAAAAAGATTGGAAGCGGTGGTCAGGAAAGTGCTTAGACTGGGAGGATGTTTTAGAGATCCTACAAGATATGAGAGTAGGTGAGGATGAAGCAAAGGAAATGTATGCTGGGTCTGAGGTGGTAAATGGAAGGACATATAAAGAAGCTTTGGTGAGTGAGGAGTTAAGTGTGATGTGAGCCTTGTTGGAGGAGTGTAGGAAAGACTGGATAGAAAGAGGAAGAAAGAATGTGAGAGTGAATGTGGGGAGTAATGGGGAAAGGAGCTGGAGCAGAAGCCAAGAGAGGTTTAGGAGTGGAAGTGTGGGTAGAGTGAATGGAATATGAGGGGAAGGCAGATGGGAGTGAGTAGTAGTAAGGGGTGTTTCAGGTGTGGCAGGACTGGTCATGTGGCAGCGGATTGCAGATGGGCCAATGGCGAGTGTTTAGGCTGTGGGAAAGAGACAGCATCTGTTGAGGACTGCCTGCAAGAAAAGAGTTGAAGTGTTTCGGCTGTGGAAGGAGGGGCATCTGTTGAGGGACTGCCTGCATGCGAAAGAGTTGAAGTGTTTCAAGGCTGTGGAAGGAGAGGGCATCTGTTGAGGGACTGCCTGCAAGCAAAAGAGTTGAAGTGTTGACGGCTGTGGAAAGAGACAGCATCTGTTGAGGACTGCCTGCTCTTGAAAGAGTTGAGTGTTTCAGCTGTGGAAAGAGGGCATCGAGTGAGAGAATGCCAGAGTGGAGGGAGAGCAGAAGTAAAAGGAAGTCGTTTTGGAACCTGTGGAATGAGTGGGCATTTTGCCAGAACATGTATGAACCCTCGGAGTAAGCATGAAGGATGTGGAATGGAGGGTCATGAGGAAGGAAGTCTGCCTGAAAAGATCCCAACCTCAGGGGAAACTAAGTGTGAAGGGGTTTACCGTGGTGAGGAAGAGATTTCTTGAGGAAGAATGGGTTGGTAGTGGATGTTGGGACAGGAGTTCTGTTGAAAGATGAGGTTGTAATAGGGAAGATTCAAAGTGAGGCGGTGAATTTGGCCAGGTTTGTGGGAATGACTGATAAGTCTGAGTGAGGAGGAGGATGTAGTGGAGTTGGACAAGAGTGAGAGTGAATTGTTGACAGCGGAGGACGTTGAGGAGATGCAGCAGAAGTGTTTTGTGGTGAGTGAGTTGAGGAGGTGTATTAGAGAGGGAGTACCTGAAGAAGATGGCCTTTGTTGTTGAGTAAATGGATGTGGTTTGCTCAGAGATTTGTGCTGTGTGAAGGGGTGGTGTATTTTCCGAGAGAGAAGATGGGAGAGTTGATGTATGTTACAGTGTTCTCAATGAGTGGAGCAGTAGGGATGTGCATTTTAGTCCATGAGAAATAGGGACATATGGGGAAGTTTAAGCTGATCGAGAGTGCATGAATGAAAAGCTGGATGTTTTCCCGTATTGAAAAGATGTGTACGGATGTGGCAATCAATGTGAAGAATGTCAGAAGGGAAAGTATGGGAGAGAGTGTATGCTAGCCCACCTGTTTTGGAGTTGAGTATGAAAGAACCATTTGAGTTAGTGGCGACTGATTGTGTGGCTTTGCCGATAACTGCGAGAGGAAACGTAGGAGTGGTTGTTGTGGTAGATCATAAGAGTAAGTTTGTAAGTTGTGCAGCTGTGAAGAATAAAACTAGCAAGAATTGCAAGAGTGGTCAGTATGGTCTTGTTGCCTGCGTGTGTGAGAAAGCCGGCAAGATGTTGAGTGATAATGGGCCACAGTTTGTTGGTAGACCATTTGAGCAAATGTTGAAAGAGTGGGGTATCGAGCATGTAGTAACAACTCCATACATGCCGAGTGCGAATGGGTTGGCGGAACAAACCATAAGGACTCTGAGCAAGATGTTGCGGATGTTGACTGATAGAGAGAATGAATGGGATTTGTTGTTAGGAAGAGTGGTAGCGTACATAAAAGCACTGGCATACCTCCGAGTGAATATGTAATGAATTATGAGAGGTATGTGAGAGCGAGGTTGGATTTGAATGAAGACGAGCAGGATGTGTGGAGGCAAGCAAATGAAAGGTTTGAGAGTTTCAGAGTGGGTGATCAGGGTGTTGAAGGAAGTGGTTGAGAAGGAAGATTGACTTCAGTAAGAAAGCTGAGAAGTATGAAAGGTCCGTATGTAGTGAAAACAGTTTGGTCTAATGGACTGAGTTAAGTGCTAGAAGACAGGAATGAATAGGAAATGTAAGGGGAAACACAAGCGCATTATAATCAGCTGAGAAGATGGAGAGAGCCACCTAAATACATAACAGAGCATCCCATTAGGAAGTTATTAAGGAGAGAAAGTGAAGAAATAGAGAAAGATATAAATTGGGGAGATAAACAGCTAGTGTTGGTGGAACATAAGAAAGCCTAAAAAGAGGTGTGTAGAAAGAATTGTAGATAATCTGAGTTGTGAAGCCCTCTACCCAGGTACCTGGAACCATTCCAACTATTCCTCAGATCTTCCATGCCCCTAGTCTCTAGAGGGAGGAGGGTGGGAATTTAATTATATATAACTACCAGGTAAGTATGTTCAAAAATTTATTTTATTATAAAATATCATTTTTAAACATCTAACTTACCTGGTAGTTATATATATAGCTGATTGTCACCTTTGGTGGAGGGTCAGAGACAAAAACATCGTTGGAATTTGCTTAGGGTTAATAAACCAACTTAAGGTCCTTACCTGGATTACCTGGAACCATTCCAACTCCCTCAGATTTTCATGCCCCTTTCTCTTAAGAGGTCCAGGATCCACTCAGGGGCTGAAGACCTCTAGGAGCTGCCAAAGTATGTACCAACCTCTATTTTACAGACAAATATCATTTTTAAACATCTAACTTACCAAGGAACAAAATGATCATCTGACTAAATCAATGATTGTGGAAGAGCATTCAAGACAAACAACATAAAATTTCAACCATTCCAAGGTTAAGAACAAAGGGTATTGTTTTATGGAATTGGATTAAGGAAGCTGAGTTCAATGAACTCTGCCTCATTATGTCTGTATTCCTTAAGAGGTCCAGCGATCCACTCAGGGGCTGAAGACCTCTAGGAGCTGCCAACCGTGTACCAACCTCTATGTGACAGACAACCTATAATACCCTTGTTCTGGGCATCACCAAGGAACAAAATGATCATCTGACTAAAATCAATGATTGTGGAAGACTGCGTTCAATCTTCACAAACAACCATCAAATTTCAACCATTCCAAGGCAAGAACAAAGGATATTATTTTTATGGGATTGGATTAAGGAAGCTGACTTCAATGAACTCCCCTCATTATGTCTGCATTCCTTAAGAGATCCAGCGATCCACCCAGGGGCTGAAAATCTCTAGGGGCTGTCAACCGGTGTATAACCTCTATGTGACTAGACCTCCTCTCAATACCCTTGTTCGGGCTCTACCAAGGAACTTTCATCCCAATGATTGCGGAAGACTGCGTCCAGTCTTCACAAACAACCATAAAAATTCTCAATTCCAAGGTAAGAAAAAGGGTATTGGTTTATGGGATTGTAGGGTATTCCCCTCTCCCATTACTGAATTAGATGCTATAAACGGACACAGCGTATAGCAATCTTCGTATAATGTTGGACTTGTTTTAGATAATGAGAGGCAAATACTAACTTGCTTCTCCAGAAGGTCGTGTCCAAGATACTCTGCAGGGACCTGTTCTGTTTAAGAGCTACAGAGGTTGCTATTGTCCTGACCTCGTGCGTCTTTACTTTCAAAATCTTGTGGTCTATCTCTCTACATTCCATATGTGCTTCTTTTATCAATTGTCTGATAAAATAAAAACAGAGCATTCTTCGACATCTTGTACAGAGAGCTTTTTGACTGAGCACCAAAGCCCTTCTGAATTCCTTTTAAGTCCTTTGTCCTATCCAGGTAGAGCCTTAGAGCCCTTACCGGGAATAGGACTCTCTCTCTCTCCTCCCCTGTTATGTCCGTTAGGTTTGGAATCTCGAACGTTCTGGGCCAGGGTTGTGATGAGTATTCATTTTTGCAAGGAAGCCTAGTTGCAGTGAGCAGATTGCCTTGCCTTGTCTAAAATCTATATTCTTGCTGAGAGCATGTATCTCACTAAATCTTTTCGCTGTGCCCAAACTGACCAAGAAAAGAGTTTTCATGGTGAGGTCCTTAAAGATGTCCTCTATAAGGGATCGAACCTACTCCCCATGAGGAACCTCAGGACCACGTCTAGGTTCCATGTTGGTGAGTTCTCTATATACAAATTTGGGTTAAAGAAATATTGGAAGAGGACACATGGTTGTCCTTGCACCATCCTCTAAATACCTCCCACTTGGATTGGTATACCTTAATGGTGGATAACCTCCTTTTTGGATCAGCGCCAGCTGGCCTTCGAAAAATCTGGCTCTTGTGAGTTTTCGATAGTCTGAAAGCAGTTACTAGTAGCGCTTGTAGGTTTTGGTAATATCTTTCCAAGTGGGGTTGTTTGAGTAGATCTCTTGAGGTAGGAAAATGTCCACCATCCAATCCAGTACCTCTGAACCAATCTCTTGTCCATCAGGGGCCACAAGGGTCATTCCGGTCCTCTCATGTGACACAAATTTTTTCAGTACCCTGTGTATTATCTTGAAATAGGGAAATGCATACACGTTCCAAGTTGGACCAGTCCACCAGGAACGTCTATGTATATAGCCCGGGATCTGGTACTGGAGAGCACTGTCCAACCTCCGTTTGCGCTGTGGCGAAGAGATCTTCTGAAGAAGTCCTGATGTAGCGTCCATTCTGTTGAGAGGACTTGATTTTTTCCTGCTCAGAATGTCCGCCCTCACATTTTTTCTCCCCTTGGATAAAGTGGGTTACTAGTTTGACATTCTCCTCCTTTGCCCAAAGAAGAGAGTTCTCTTATTGTCTCGTATAGAGACCTGGAGTGAGTGCCCCCTTGTTTGCTGATGTAGGCCAACGCTGCCGTGTTGTCGGTGTTGACCTGCACCTCTTTGTTCCCCACTGTGTTCGAACTCCTGAGAGCTAGAAGGATTGCAGTTAGTTCCTTCCTCCTCCTGCTCTCTGGTCCAGGAGCCCGAGACTTTTATTTCCCAGTGTTGCTCCCCATCCTGAGTCCGCGCGTCGGAGAACAACACTAGGTCTGGGTTCCTCTAATATAGAGAAGGGACCTCCTGGAGCTTGACGGGGTCGTTCCACCACTCTAAACACGGCCTTATTGGTTCGAAATGGGGATGCACTTGGTCTCCAGTTCAATTTCCTTGTCCCAGTTCTGATTTAGATGAAACTGTAACGGGCATAGAATTAATCTTCTCAAAGGAAAAACAAACTGTTCCAGCGAGGAAAGGGTTCCCAGCAGACTCATCCATTCCTTTGCCAAGCATGTCTGTCTCTTTATAAAGTTCTGAAATTTTCTTAAGGCTTGTCCTGTTCTTTGCAATAAACGGAAAAGCCCGAAAATCCTGACTCTGAATCTTCATCCTAAGGTATAGAACCTCTTGGGATGGATCAGGGATCAGAAGACCTAATTCTTCGTATACATGAATTTCTATCTGTTTATCGATGTCTCTCGTGTGAAGAAAAAAAGTACACCTAATCATTCTTTGTTAGACGCTTGATGCCAGTGCATCTTGCGTCCTGAGCTACCTCCACGTCTTGGCTTCCAATATCTTGAAGCCTGACGTCCTGACGTCCAATGCCTTGACGCTTGGCGACATCTTGGGTTCATTGACGCTTGTCATCATGGTGTTTCACTCCTAGATGCTTGACGCCACTGCATCCAGCGTCTAGAGTTTCATTCACTACGTTCAGCGTCTTAAACTTCTGGACGTCTAGAAGCTTTAGTTGGACGTCTATTATCCTTCTTCTCTTTGCCTGGTTGTCACGCTTGCACCAGGGAAGACAAAGTCTGCTGCATATTTTGTAGTAAAGCTATATGCGGGGCTTCCTGCTGTTGGGGACAGGCTGGGAAGCCTCAACTACGGCAATTATTTCCTCCTCATCGTCAATAATGGATCGTGGAGAGGGTTCAGCAGACGCAGTACCAATCCGAAGGAGGAAGAGGAGGATGTACGGAAGGCAGCACATTGTCCACCACGCTCTTGCAGCCTGGTATCCTGACTGAACAGAACTGTCTACGTTTGTTCTTAGTAGGAGAGCTACCCTTGGGGCTGGAAGGGAAGAGCTCCGGCTGCTCCTGTGGCTACAACCTGGAGTCTATGAAGTCTTATCATGACGTCCCTCAATATTGGGTAACTTGCTCTTGAGAGGTCTCGGCTCCAGAGCCAGACGTCAACCCATGTCTGTTTAGGCCGAAAACAGAGAGACCGAAACTATAAAACCTTTCCCGTGGACGAACTTCAGAAAATTCTTGGAGTTCAGGTGCATGGGGATGTGAAAATACGCATCCTGGAGGTCCAGTGAGGCCATCCAGTCATGCTGTCTGACTGCAACTAGAACCGATTTTGTCGTTTCCATAGCGACCTTTGTTTATTGCACAAAAAGTTGAGTGCAATCACGTCTAGCACTGGTCTCTAACCCCCAAGCATTTGGGGATCAGGAATAACCGAATGTAGAATCCTGGGGAATTCGGATCTTGAACTCTCTGTCTGGTTTCCTTTTGCAACATCATAGACACTTGTTGCTGTAGAGCCTTTGCCTTGGTTCTGTCGTTGCATTTGGCAGAAAGGTCTAATTGTCTTGTTACTAGAGGGGGCCCTCCTCAGGGACAGTCTGGATGAATTTCAGACTGTCAGTCTGCAGGAGATGAAGAAAGGGCAGGTCCTTCTTCTTCCTGAATGGATAGAGCACTCTCCTTCTCTCCCACACTTGCTAGAAGCTCATTCATCTACCCTGTCCTAGAGGAACCGTGTCCTCAGAGGGTTCATCGACCATGAAAAGAGGGCTGAAATACCTGAAACACAGGAGCCTCAGCCTTACTCTTTTTAGCGATGAAAGTCGTTGGTAGGACTTTTCTTGCTGTTTTAGATATTAAATCTTACGTGGTTTTCTGGGCCAAGGATGAAAAGGCCTCTTTACCAAATCTTGAGAGAAGAGGTGAGAGGAAAAAGGGGTATAAATCAGTTCTGATTTTGATTGGACGTGACCCCATTAGCCAGGAAAGAGCAAAGATGGGCCTTTTCTTCAGGATTCCCGCTGAGAAAGGTGCAGTTGATTCATTGGAACTATCTCCAAGTCCTTTATCCATACACGACATCAGATATATGAGTTCTTGGTGTCAGTCGTGTTGAATAATTCCATCTTTCTTCCTCAAAGGGTCCAGTCCAGAAAATTACAAACCTCAAAGGTTGAATTCCTTTGAGGGGGAGGTCTAACTCTGATGTTGACCAACAAAACTTCGTTTTCCCATGGCCACTCGACTAGAAGAGTCAACAAGATTCGAGAAGTCTCCTGGGAAGAGGCAGGTATTCCAAGGCGAGCGATTCTCCAGTTTGATAAAACGCTAAATCTTGAAGCCAGTTTGGCTGGAGGAAAAACAAAGGCTGTCTTTTATTGTTCCTTCTTTGAAAGTATCCATTCATTTAAAATTTTGAGCGCTCTCTTGACGAGCGGGAAAAAAATTCTGTAAAACTGCCCTCTTAAACGCCTTCAAGAGTAAATTTCTCTGGAAAAAGTTTTCCGAAAAAATAGCTTCATAAGTCTTTTAAAGTCTGATGAAAGCTGATGGCCTTTTATATTGTCTTCGTCGGAAAATCTCTACAATAGGATTCACAGGAGAATGCGAGATATTATCATTCTCTTCTTCCGATTTTCCAAAGACCGGAAGTAGCGACGCGTCTTTCAAAATATCATCTTGACGCCTGGCGTCCTGGCGTCCAGTCTCTTGACGCCTGGCGTGTTGGCGTCCATTTTCTTGAAGCTTAATGTCTTGGCGCCCAGCTTCATGGCGCCTGACGTCCTGGCGTCTAACTTCTCGACACTTGGCGTCCTGGCGTCCAGCTTCTTCAACGTCCTGGCGTCCTGGCGTCCAGCCTCTCGGCGCTTGATGGCCTGGTGTCCAGTTTCTGACATCCTGGCGTCCAGCTTCTGACGCCTGACGCCCTGGCGTCCAGCTTCTCGACGCATCGACGCCCTGGCGTCCAGCTTCCGGCGCCTGGCTACCTCCTGGCGTCCAAACTTGTAATGTTCGCTGTCCCGCCAAACCTAGAGGTTACTTGAGAACTGCGACATCGGTCAAAAGCTTCCTCAGGTTGCGTTGTTGCTGCATCTGAGCTGTGAGAGCTTTTGATGTATTCCGTTTTTCCGGTTGACGCCAGTGCACGTGCCCAGAGTTAGCAACTGCCGTGGACGAAAAAACACTTTAACCTCGCCTTTCCTATGGCGAGGGTGAGCGTCCTGGGAAGCGTCAACAGGTACGCTCGAGGGGACGACTGCTCGGTAGCTAAAGCCTCTTGCCTCCCCTTCGTCTGTCGACTTTCCTTCTCACAGGGGTTGGTGAGCTTGGAAGAGGTCTAGGACTAGGAGCACAACAGGACCGAGCGGTCGCACCCTCCACTGCACTTGCACTAACAACATATTAACACTTGTATTTTTAGATCTCTTATTATCGATCACATATTATCCCTGTCTTCTGAGAGGGATTTTACCTGTTGGGCCAGGGTCTGAATGGCAGCCAACAAATCTTTAAGTGTTGGGTCCTTACCTGTTTCAGTAGGGGTTCAGAGACTACCACTACGGGAGAAGGATCAATAGGATAGTTATCAAGGGGAAAAGAATTAACTATTCCCTGGTTATATCAAGAAGAGTGAGAAACAGTACTCTTGGCTCTTCTGAGCCGGTCTTTCATTCCCGTTCTTCAGACATAACAAACCATTGGGGATCTTCACATATACTAAGTGGGGACCCAAGGAGACTTTAGCGGGCTTCCCCCCACACACATTTTCACACTCGATGAAGTCAGATATGTTATAAGAAAATCCAAAAGCAAAAACAAGCGAAAGCCAAGCCAAAGTGTACTTCACCAAAATAAGTTCTGAAAAACACAGGCTACGAGCGAGATTCCAATGATGTTACCGGCACAGCGGCAGGGAAGATCTGAGGAATAGTTGGAATGGTTCCAGGTACCTGGGTAGAGGGCGCACAGGTGGTTCACCTGACTACCGATCGGCGATTGCCGCGAGTTTTGAAATTCTGCCGTGACGTCAGGGACTTAGGCTATATATATAACTATCAGGTAAGTTAGATGTTTAAAAGGAAAAAGCAAAGATGATTAATAGAGGAATTCTCCAAGTTTTTCCAGGGGAACTGCTACTGAGGGAGGAGGCCCAGCGATGAAACAGAATTTGACAGTAAAGAGGTTTGGAAAGTTGTTCCTCATGGTCTTTGCCTGACAAGCAGTTGCAAGATGAATCAATTGAAGAAGAGATAAGAACCTACAGGGAGAGAGATGGAAGGAGGGGCGCCATGAAAGCAGAATCTACCGACAACGCCTGCGACCTTCCCTGCAAGGATAATCTGAGCGCAGGCAGCGATGGGGTTAGCACTCAGCATGCAATACCAAAGGACAATATTTTGGAGATAGTGTATTTGGAGGGCAGGACCCAACAGGCAAGTGAACTCTTACATCCCGATCAATGCAGGGATAGTACGTCCCAATCTAATATCTTGAACCTGAGAGGAATGCCTTCAGTATCTAAATAATGGTCTACTGGAAGAGAAGCATTACCGCTTGGTTACACCTCTAAATACGCCCTGGCCATCAAACCCAAGGTTGGGGATTTTTCTGGTTTGCAAGGCTACATAAATCTGGGTTTGAAATTAATAAATACCAAATTATCAATATATACACATAAATACAAAAAGATCCTGCTGGGATAATAAAGAGCTTAACAACATTCATCAAAGAGATCTGAAAAACGTCTGCAAAGCATGAATCAGCAAACTGGAATGGCAGTTGGTCCATTGGCGTGTATTCAGCATCTAGACGGCAGTTACTGCCTAACCACCTTGTTCAAGAGTTTGACAGCCATGTCCAGCTTCAAGAAACGGATAACTCCAAATATAAAAACAAGGTTTGTATATTCCGTGTTGGAACAAACAAAGGCTCAAAGCAACTAACTGAAAACTGCAAAAATGTCACTGGTGCATCATGAATAACTCACAGACTGTGTTTTGAACAATGCCTTTGTGTCATTCAAAAACACACTGAAGATTCAGTATAGCTTATATTAAAACTACATATAATACCCACAACATTCTCTCTTGCAAGCAGTTACTACTTCACTTTTATATCACTTACCTAAACATGTCATTGAGGAAAATTTCCACACTGATGAAAACACGATGAGGCAGCAGATTATGATGCTCATCCGTGACAATACAGGTTATCTGGATGCAAAGAGATGTAAGTCTCCATTAGCACATAAAAGCTTCCTGTTACACAATACAGGACTACCAGTGACATGGTGCACTCAACGGTTGCAGATTCAATGCAAATATTAACAAGGAAGACCAGGTTTAAGGCATAAAAATGTCATTTTCCCATTCCTGTCTTCTGTGTCCCTGTATGAACCTGCAAACACAAGATCTGTACAGTCTCAATTTCAGTACTGTTAACAAGAATCTTCCACATTAATATGAGCTAAAAATAAGTCATTTTAAAATTTGCTACTTTAAGAACCATTACAAAATAAAAATGTATTGCAGAACTAGTTTAAAGCTTGGTTTTTGCAATGGTTTATTTTATAAGTAAAAAAAGAAAGTCCAATAATTCTGCAAACAACATCATAAATCTGTAGAAGAGACATAAGTAGCATTCTCAAGTTTAGCTACATTGGACTACAAACCCAAAACATGACAAATTTTAAAACATAAAATTTGCATTTTTCCTGACATACAAGCCTGAAGTCTTTACCAATGGAAATACCGTGGCTATTCTCTTTGAAACTGCTCAGGCCATTCAATTCTTAACAAGGTTGTTAGGACTTAAAAGAGCTACCAAAGTTCTGGGGTGGGGCATCCCACCCTTCTGTTCTGAACTCCATTTGACCTTTTGGCCCAGGTATCAGGAATGAAAGGGTGGCATGAATGGGAAATGTAAAAATCAGGTGTTGAATGTTAGGAACTCAGGAAAAAACATTTACTTTAAAATTTGTTATTTGTCCAAACAAATACAAAAAAGATCTTGAGTCTTTAGCTTAGATTTGAAATTCCTCTTTGAAGATTCAAGAGCTCAAGCTTCTGAATCAAGACTGGTGGTCCACCTCCAACTGGGAAGATCTTTGATGCACTTGCAGAAGCAGAGGAAAGAGTCCAGCCTCTGACCTCTTGAAATGTGTTTGTTCAGAGCCAGACTTTGGGCCTTTCAAATTAATGGGCATTTGAGCAAGCACCACTGATTTGAACAAGGTCTGTATGAACCTTTCAGTCAACAATGGAGCTAAAGAAAACAAATGGGTTTATTGTCAGATCTCTCTCTCCCCTTGCTTGAGGGAGCAGTTCAAGACTTACATCCTCTCAATCAATAGTACATTAGAAGAATGAAAAAGGTGCTCAGAAATGTACAACTAACAATGCATCAAGCCTGTTTAAGTGCCATGACCTTCCACCAACCGATCCCTGCCAGGGGAGAGTTGAAATCTAAAATAGGGAGGAGGGCTCACACACTCTCTCTCTCTCTTTGACAACCTGACATCTTAAGTGAGATGAAACCTGTCCCTGCTATGGAAACTGGATAAAACTACACAATCATTGAGCAGCCATCACAGGACTCAGGGAAAAGGTGTCAGCCATCATATGGGCAACATGCCATAGGTAGAAGGAGGTGAATCTTGGTCTATCACGACCAAACTCCCATGCCTTCAGTACTTGATTTTATTCAGGTTTCTCAGTCAAATGCTGGGACAGACAAATGTCCCTGACCTCGTCAGCTCTTGCACTGAACATACTGTCACCCACTTCATCAGCTGATATTCCATTTGATCATCTCACGAAACCAGAAAGAAATGGTGTTCTTGGACACCTGTTTCTTGGTCAAGCCAGTATTCATGAAGAGCTGTCAACACCCAGCCCTGAGCTGCCAAATAATTTTGTTATGATTTTTTACCACAGCAACAAACTGGATAAAGTAGCATCTCATCTGGATCATTACAAACAAAGTCACCTAGCTAGGGGATCAAAAAGGACTCGAATCTGGCATCAGAGACTGATGGATTCTGTGTCTTTGCTAGTGAATTCATGGGACAAATTTGAGCGAGACAGATCCCATCCTATATGCTCATCATCCATTAACATCATTACAGGAAAGGCCATGAAGTTAGGTTCTCTCTTCTCCAATGCCAGGCCAAGGTGGGAGACAGTCTTGAGGTTCAGATCCCTGTCTGACATCTCTTATAAAGGCTGATAGGGTATAGTCAGATTCCACAGAACTTCAGGTCACATCCCACAGATCAACAGTTCCTGGGAGGGCAAGACTGTTTGTAGCAACTTTAGGGAAATCACATAGAAATCGTTTTGCATGAAATATAAGAAAATGAATCTCCCAATGCAAAGGACTTCCCAGGGCAGACCTTTAGCCAATAACAGCTGAGACAGAGACAGTTCTTAAGCAGAAGGAAGATGAGAGAATCGGCTACCTGCTGAAGATAGCAAAGACATCAAGATAAAAACATCCACAAGAACCACGGACAGAAAACAGCCCATTTTCAACTGGCAATTAGCTTCAAGGGTTTAAAAAAGCCAAAAATTTATGTCCTTTATTGCAGCAAAAAAGTAGTTCTTGAACTTGCAGGAGATGCTGGATAGTCTCCAGCCATGAAGTGACAGTGACTTCACGGACTGGTGGTTTCCTACATTGGCTGGCATAGGAGGTTCTTGCCAAATTAGTTGGATCTTGGAAGTGTCTCGAAAGCAGAGCTATATTCCAGATACCAAATTTGGCATAAAAGAACCAAGATCTGGGAGCCACCAGGGTCACCCAAAGATTTGGGGTGATCATTACCCTGTTGATCACTAGTCAAATCAAAGACAGAACGGAGGAAAGACATAAGCCTCAAGATTGTCCCATGGGTGCTGAAAGGTGTCTTCTACTGCTGCCTGGTCTGAATGATCAGCAGAACTCCGGCAGATTCTGTTTGTGAATCAGGAAGAATAGGTCTATCACTGGATGACCCTAAAGGTCGAACAATCCAATGTCTTTTGTTGAACCTCTGTCACTATCACCTATTGGCACTTTGAGCCTGTGTGCTGATGGAGCCCTCTTGCTTGGACATCTGGCTGACAGCTAAACAGAAAGTGCTACTTCCCACTAAGTGCACCTAAACTGTCAACTTGTGGAGCTGAAGGGACACCAGTCGCCCCTCCTTGTTGAGTTATGCCACTCATGGTGGTACTGTCACCATCAACACCATGGAGTGCCCCATCTTCAAAGATCCTGAAACTCTTCCAGAATTGCTAAAAAAGCTGCCTTGCGTACTCCAGGATATTTAAATGGTCGTGTCTGTCAATCTGTTTTAACACCACTGAAACCAGCAACTCTTCCAGGAGTTTCCACATCCCAGGTCAACGCATTTGGGAACAGAAACATCTCGGGAGCCAGTATGAGTGACTTGCTAGGCTATGCTGAAGGTTCCTGTGCTGTCCAGCCTTGGTTAAGTCCTGTCCCACTTTATGAATGAGGAATGGGAATAACATTAGTCAATTTTGAGATTGAAACTTCATTCTCCACTGCAACAGAAAAGGAAAGCGCCCATGAGGGACCAGCTTCTCCAAGGATGACAATGACAGAGTCAACGACTTGCAAAGGTCGAGAACAGGAACTATGAGGTCTCTCTGAACCTGCTGATACACAAGTCTGAGGGGAAGGTCTCACTGCTGAAAGGGGTCAGCATGGAGGAAAACTTTATCCTCTGCTTGCATTATGAAATAATTGTTAGGAGATTGATCACAACCAAGATGGAAGAAAGTGACAAAGTGGAGATGTTGACCTAAAACCAGTGAGCAACTGCAAACAGGAGCTGAAGGAACTAGCCAATCGTCAAGATACTGTGGTAGGCTACAGTTTGGGTGCACTGATGATGAACGACGGTTTGTGTGAATTGACTGTTTTGTTTTTGTTGTGATGCTTTTTTGCTTTGATGTCAGGAAGGTGGTACACTAGTTAAGTCTTTTGAGCCTTGCAGTTTCTGAGCGTGTCAAAGTAGTGTGGCTTCTCCCCTTCAACCCTGATAAGTGACTTCCCCAGTTTAGGATTCTTTCCAAGCTATTTGGCAGTAGTTATCTACGGACGGGAACTGTGGTGATTACTCCTGTCTGTGTTGGAGCATTTGTTGATGTATATATTTCCTTGTGGTGGTAGCAAAAGTATTTTTGTGATGGTGAGCTTTGCCAGAATTTGAAAATCCTGGATTTAGATACTGATTTTAGGAGCCTGAGGCTTAGGCATAATAATCATGTGTTTACAGTGTAATAACTGATTTTAGGAAAGTTAGATGGACATAATCTACTTTGTTCCAAATTACAGCTTAGGCTTGATTTGATCATGAACCATCTACTGTAATTTGGGCTCTGTTTGCAGTTGATGTACTTCTTTTCATTTTTGCTAATTCCATTTATGTAATTTTGCAGTGTTTAAATGGACTGTTGAATGTTTTTTTGTGAGTTAATATTTTAAAAATATGTTTTTTTATAGTGAAATGAAGGTGACTTCATGGAAAGGAGAAATTATCTGTAGAATGGTCATTATTTTTGAACCAGATTGTGTTTCAATCTTTTGTATAGACACTGTTTGAGCCCGACAACATGCAGTTGAAATATTTGGCTGTTTTTTGTAGTAAAAGGGGAATCAGGAAACAATTCTGATGAACTATAGTATTCTTCCTTAGGCTAAGTTAGGAAAGTTTGGTGCTGGATTAGATATAAATTTAGTTCTGTTAGAAGGTCTAAAAGACCACTCCAACAAAGGTAATAAATTAGGTTAAAAAAGTGGTTTCATTTCATAACCTTTCAAATCAAACAAGACATCATATTGCACCAATTCCTGTACTAAACAAAAGGCCCCTACAAGACCTCAGAAGTCGTAGGACTTGCATGGTTGGGGTTGTCTTCTAGACAATAACAAGAGTGAACACTTGTGTAAACAGTATAAAGGGGAGTGGTCAAAGGGCCCAAAACAGATGCCCTGAATTGGTACACCACACCGTCTTCCTAAGGATAAAGCCCCCGGAGGTACTTGCTCCAGGGCAAAGGGTGATTTGAAAATGTCATTTCAACAAACATACTGTTTGCATAAATGGATCTAAGCACTGAGATTGTTGTTTAGGATTTAACCAAGTCTGGCAAACAAATCAAGCCAGGAAAAGCTTTGTGATTGACCAGTCTCCATCCATTGGGAAGTCACTTTCCCTGGACCTGGGAAAGAGATGGCTGCAGACAGCCCCAGAGACAGGTCCATCCACTGTTTTGCAATGGCTTTCTTCTGCATTGGATGCCTCCCCAGCAGTTGGGGATCCCAGCAAGGGAGGATTGTCAGTTAGGGGAAGATGGCAGCGAAGACTCAGAGTGGAATGTCAGTATCAGTCCATTCTGTGGGGCCAAGGCTCATCTTTCCATCTCAGAAAATGGAAACCTCTAAAAGCAGTCTGTTGGGCTAGATAGGATACGGATTGCAGACAGCATCAGTCTCTTAGTGTAGCTTTCTCTTCAGAGTTTAGCAGAACTCTCAAAGTGGAAGAATGCTAACATCTTGGACAACCCGAAGGGACCAGCGTTCTATCCAAGAGACTGTCCTGTGTGTGTGGTGTCTCTGAACCTGGACAAAAGGCAACCCAAGAGCCCTCCCCAGGTCACAGTCAAATGGTTGCTCTCTGCAGGGGAGAGACTTTTCCTTCATTGTCCCCAAAATTGGCAAACCTTTCCAACACTCAAGCTTTCAACAGAACCACTGGTCCTAGTCTGAGCCCTGAATTAGCCAAACAGTAAGTGGTTCATTATTTCTGATGGCCAGACACAGGAAAAAAAGGATTATGTTGCTGTCTGTTGTTCTTCCTCAGACAGGAGTGCAGAGTCATCTGTGATCCTCAATCTTCAAGGAGAAGAGGAATCGGTTGCAGGGTTTTAAATCTGCTACTGGGAAGATTATTTGACACAACATTCTTTCCTTAGGCTGAGCAAAGTCAGGGTTTCATAACCCAACATAAGGGAAATCATGGGGAATACAAGAATTACAACACAAGAACCCAGTTGAAATCTGATAAAACAGTTTCCACAATTATCTGTTGAGATCACAGTGCACTTGGGTGAGGACTTGGTTTCCCAACAGTTGATGGCAGGCACTGACTAACAACAGCATTGGCAGAAACATTCCAAACACAAATTGAAAAAAAAAAAATAACAATTTTTAAGTAAATTGTATTTTTCAGTCTAACTATACAAACCTGCAAGGTCCTTTACATTGGGATTACTTTCAGGCATTACCTGGTCCGTTGAACTTCAAACAAGGTGGTTAGGCACTTAACTACTGTCCGGGAGGCAGGAGTCTTCTTCTTGCCTGCTTTGGTAAACATTCAAATTTGCCTTTCGGCCCAGCTATCAGATTGGGGTGGCATGAGGTGGGCATAAATTCCTGTAAAGGACCTCGGGTTGTTTAGTTGGAAAAATTACAATTTACTTTAAAAATTGTTATTTCATTTCCCAAGTGGCATGATATCCAAAAACCCTTTGTCCTTTACATAGGAGACTCACTGATTGGAGGGAGGAATCTGAAAGTCTCTCTGAACTGACTGGAGTTCACCACCTTGTCTTCCCTTCCTGGTCGTGAGAACAACAAGGAAAAACTGCCTCTGACAAAAGATTGGTTGTAATGAAACGCAGGATCAGTTGTCAGACTTCTGGGTCCCATTTGCATGAAAGAGGAAAAATCAGTTCATGCAAAGTAGGCTAGACCAAAAAGAATTTGACGTCGGATGACATTTAAGGCAAATACAAGCATTGGGTTTGTCAATAGTCATGGTCTCCTTCCTCCCCTTGCAAGAGGAAGGAGTGGGGTTGCTTCTATTAACCTGAACAGGTTTTAGAATTGGAGCTCCCGTTAATATTTTGACCTGCCTCGATCACTAGGTCCAGCTTGTAACAGGCACGATTCCTGCCCGTGGGAAGATAAGCCAGGATGGGGAGAAAGAAGAGAGGCCAGTCACTCAACATTCAATCTCCCAATCACAACCAGTACAAATAAAGATGCAACCTGTTCTGTTAGAGGAGCTGGATAAGCTACACAACTTATTTTGAGCAGCCACCACAGGACCCAAGGAAAAAGTGTCCAGGACTTGTTTGCAACATCCCCAAAGGTAGAAGGAGGTGAACCAAGTCTGTTGGGACCACACACCTGCCTTCAGCACCTGGAGATAGACCGACATATTCTTCCGAATAGTATTCTGACCAATGCTGCGGACCTCACTGAGCTCTCGGACCAAGACCAACGGTGTAAGATCTTCTCCTTTGCAGAGTACGCTCTCCTTATCATCTCACAAAGCCAGAAAGAGATGGTGTTCTTGGACACTTCTTTCTTGGTCACAGCCAGTACTAAAATGAGTATTTTCATAATACTCAGGCCAGAGGTGAACATAGTCCTCTTCAGATATACAGCTCAGCACTCTAACAGGACACAGTAGCATCTCATCTGGTTCATTACCTACAAAGTCCTCTAGGGAGGGGATCGTGAAGGACTCAAACCGTGCGTCAGGGACCGAAGGGTTCTGAGTCTTCGCTACGAAACCGGGATGAAATCGAGCGTATCTGATCCCCATCCCCTCAAGTGTTTAACATCGAAGGAAAGTCCGTGAAGCTTGCCAACTCTCTTCGCCGATGCCAGGGCAAGCAAGAAGACAGTCTTGAGGGTCAGATCCCTGTCTGACGACTCTCTTAAAGGCAAATACGGTGCACGAGTCAGGCTCCTTAAAAACGAGTCACATCCCACGCAGGGGGCCTGAGATCCCTGGGTGGGCAAGACCGTTCGAAGCTTCTCATGAGTAGAGAAATCTCGAAGGAGGAGGAGATGTCTACTCCTTTCAGCCGTAAGACTAGGCCGAGTGCGGCACGGTAGCCTTTTACAGCTGAAATGGAGAGAAGCTTCTCTCGGCGAAGGAAGACGAGGAAGTCCGCGACCTGCTGAACAGTAGCTCCGACCGGAGAGATACCCCTTCGACGACACCAACCAAAGAAGATGGACAACTTTCCCTGGTATACTGCTGTGGAGGATCTTCTGAGGTATCCTGCCATCTCTGTTGCTGCGCGGTGCGAAAAGCCTCTCGCTCGCAAGAGATGGTGGATAACCTCCAGCCGTGAAGACACAGGGAATGCACTGCCAGGTGGAACCGCTCTGCGTGAGGTTGACGCAGAAGGTTGGGCCAGGGGGGGATCTCTCTCGGTGCCTCGGAGAGGAGAGCTAGCAGGTCTGGGTACCAAACGGCCTGCGGCCATTTGGGTGCCACCAGAGTCATTCTGAGATTCGGGGTGATCATCACTTGGCTGATCACTCGGCGAATCAGACAGAATGGGGGAAAGGCGTAAGTGTCGAGATTGTCCCACGGGTGTTGGAACGCGTCCTCCGCAGCGGCCCATGGGTCTGGCACGACAGAACAGAAGACCTGGAGTTTCCTGTTGTGCCAGGTGGCGAACAGATTGATGACTGGACGCCCCCACAGATCGAACAGCCTTTCCGCTACTTCCTGATGGAGGGACCACTCGGTCCCTACCACCTGGCTCTGGCGGCTGAGCTTGTCTGCCACGACATTCCTCTTGCCTGGAATGCACCTGGCTGACAGCTCTACTGAGTGAGCTACGGCCCACTCGTGCACCTGCATCGTCAACTGATGAAGCTGGTGGGACACCAGTTCCCCCTGCTTGTTGACATATGCCACTACCGTGGTATTGCCGCTCATCAGTACCACGGAGTATCCCATCACTCGATCCTGGAACTCTTGGAGGGCCAGGAAGGCCGCCTTGAGCTCCAGGATGTTGATGTGAATGTGCTTGTCGTCTCGACGCCACACTCCCGAAGTCAGCAACTCCTCCAGGTGTGCGCCCCATCCCTCGGTCGATGCGTCCGAGAACAGAAGCATGTCCGGAGGGGGAGTATGCAAGGATACTCCTATCAAGAGGTTCCTGTCGTCTAACCACCAGTGAATGTCCTTTCTCACCTCCTCGGAAAGAGGAATGAGGAAGGACTGGGGGTCTTGGGACTGGGACCAATACTCCTTTAGTCTCCACTGGAGAGACCGCAGGTGAAGACGCCCGTGAGGTACTAGTTTCTCCAAAGACGACAGGTGACCGATGACGACTTGCCATTGCTGAGCTGGTTGCTCCTGCCGTGACAGGAACAGCTGTGCTGCCTGCCTGAACTTGCTGATACGAGAGTCCGAGGGAAAGACTTTCGCTGCCACCGTGTCTATCAGCATGCCCAGGTACTTTGTCCTCTGCTTGGGGGTGAGATCTGACTTCTCCAGATTTACCATGATCCCTAGATCCCGCCAAAACTCGAGGAGACAATCCCTGTCCTGTAGCAACTGCGAGCGAGAGCTCGCCAGGACTAGTCAGTCGTCGAGATACCTCAGTAGACGTATCCCGTGCGAGTGGGCCCAAGCTGACACGAGAGAGAATACTCTTGTGAACACCTGGGGAGCGGTCGAGAGCCCGAAGCAAAGTGCCCTGAATTGGAAGACTGACTCCCCGAGGACAAAGCGGAGGTACTTGCGAGAGGACGGATGGATGGGTATCTGGAAATAAGCATCCCTCAAGTCCACCGTAAGCATGAAGTCGTTCTCCCTGATGGAGGCCAGCACAGTTTGCGCTGTTTCCATCGTGAACCGAGTCTGGCGAACGAAACGGTTCAAGGGAGAGAGGTCTATGACTGGTCTCCATCCCCCTGAGGCTTTCTCTACGAGAAAGACGCGGCTGTAAAAGCCTGGAGACTGGTCCGACACGACTTCTACAGCACCCTTGCTCAGCATGGCTTGCACTTCTTGCTGTAGTGCGATGTCCTTCGACGAACCTGGAAGATGTTTGGAGATGGACCGGAGAGTAGGTGAGGGGAGGCCGAGACTCGAAGGGTAGTAGATATCCCTCCCGAAGGACATCCACTATCCAGGTCTCGGCTCCGTGTCGCTGCCAAGTTGCCCAATGGCTCGACAGGCACCCCCCCCACCTTCGGCAGCTTTTGGGGGGGAACGCCACCCCTAGCGTTTCCCCTTCTTCTTCTTACCCTTTGCCCCCTTTACCGGCTTGGAAAGTGGGCTGAAAAGGGTGGGAGGGACCCCCCCTTCTAGGGGCAGAAGAAGGCTGGGTGTTTCCTCGGGACCCCTTCGAAGACTGGGACTTCTTAGGGGCCGAGGAAGTGCCAGCCTGGCCTGAAGACCTGGCCGCAGTGGGGTGCGAAGACCTGGAGGTCTTGGCCACTGCCTGGTGGACAAGCCGGTCGCTGTCATCAGCACGGCGCTTGTCCACCGCGGCGTCCACCAACTCTCTAGGGAAGAGAGAGGAGGAACCCAGCAACGGTCCATTCCGAAGGGCGATAGCTGACTCGGGACCTACAGACCTGGCAAAGCGAGAGAGAACGGCATCCCTCCGCTTTAGCACAAGGTTCGCCCACAGGTTTGCAGTCTGGTGGGCGAGGTAGGAAATAGCCCTACCTCCAGACTGGCACAGTCTCCCAAAGGCAGAGTCCTCCCCAGGTACAATAGCGCCTGAGGAAGCAGCTACCTTCGATACTGTGAATGACCACAGATCGAGCCAGGAGACTGCTTGGAAGGCCGCCATGGCGGTGGCTTCCAGGGTTGCAGCTTCTTGCTGAGAGAGGGATATGCTCTCTGCAGTCAATTGCTGCAACGACAGACCCGGATCCAAACGAGTCAGGTCCGGGTCAACCTGTTTGGTCAGCAGCGCCCCTTCCACTGGAGCGTAGAAACGCTTCTGACGAGGCAGAGGAGGAGGAAGAAGCTTGTCCGAGTGGCCCAAACAAAGCGAACTGTCTTGCCCAGACACAAGACTGTTCACCTGGTCGAGTACCCCCTCGACAAGCGCGGACCACGGCAGCCCCACCGAAGCCTTGGGTTCCTTCTTTGGTCCCCAGAAGGATTCGAGGCACGATGGACGATCCACAGACGAGGCTGTGGTCCCTTCCCCGAGGTCATTGTGCTGACGAATCAGCGCGATAACCTCAGCAAAAGTCCTCTGTATTTTGGGGGTGTCCGCATCCTGGGGCAGAGGACCCTCGAGTTCCTCCCGAACTACTCTCCCTGCAGGAGGAAGAACCTCGGCAGACCCGCGTGGATCTTCCTGAACTACATGGGCGTAGGACCTGGTCGAGCCAAGAACCGAGCCAGGTGCATACCCCAAGCTGGACTCTGAGGAGAAGACTCCAGAGTTCCTATCCGACTCACGCCCCTGGAGAACGAAGGGCGGAGGGGACAGGCGAGGAAGAGCTCCTCCACTGGCTTTACTGGCAGAACTCAGAGGCCCCTGGAAGTCAAACCGCGGTGGTGGACGAGCAGAGGGGTTTCAGCCCAGGTGAAGGAAGAGCGGAGCGCTCGCCCCAGTCTTCTTCTCCCCGAGCCAGGAGCCGCTCGGGAAGACTGGGAGGGGGCTGGGAGGGCCGGGACGCGCGGCTTCCCTACCTCTCCTTGTGTTTGGCCAGGCGGGGAAGCCTCTCGAGAAGAAGCCGGTCAGGGACTCTTCCCTGTCTCTCCCGGGAACCTGACTTGACTTGGCACCTGAAGGAGTGCCAGCAGGAAGAGACGGAGCACCTGCATGTCCCGGCTCTTTCTCTCGCCACACGCCCTGGTCTGTACGGCGAGAAGTTTCTAAGGAGACCCGGGTACTCGGAGTAACTCACGAACGAGTGTCTGACGTGGACTTGCTGGCCTTAGATGCAGGACGTTTCTTAGGCGCAGCGGGGGGGAGTGCCGAACTTGGTCTGCACGCCCTTGGCTCCCGGTGCCCCTGGCCCGGAGGCCGGGGCAGCGGTTCCCTGATCCGAGGATTGGGAAGAGCTGACGAGAGATCCCACTGCCTTCCCTGTGGAAGGAGGCAGACCCTTAGAAGTCTTGGTGCGAGATTTCTTTGGGGGGGGAGGCAGACTTCTTCTTCGGCTGCGAAGCCTTGGAAGGAGAAGTGGAAGAAGCAGCAGACGAAGACGACGAAGATGACGAAGATGAAGATGAAGACGACGACACCTTCCTAGACCTCTTCTTCTTCTTCCTCTTCACCATCTGCTTCAGGAACGTTGTCAAGTCACCAAGCCAGGAAAGCGAGGCCGCAGACTCAGGAACAGCAGGAGGGGCTGCAGCAGAAGGCACATCCCGGGCAACGACAGCGGAGCTCGGGCCAGCAATTGCCTGGGTAGAGAGAGCCGCGCGTCAGCCAGGAACAAAAGTGGGCGGGGCCGGGAATGCAGGCGCCCCCTCCCGTGTGAAGATTGGGTCGGGCGTGCCAGGGTCATGGAATGGGGATTGAAACAGACGAAGGGCCGGGCTGGAAGGTCAGACGAGGAACAGCATTCGAAGACAGGCCAGGGTCAGCGACAGTCACATAAGGGTATGATGACGTCACCATGTAGGCAGGGCCAGCATGCGTGAATGGAGCCAGGAAGCCGGGAGGCAGCGGAACAGCGTGCTGCACCGCAGGTGACGCCGACACTTGGGTGTCCAGATGCGATGCAACTGACACCAGCATCTGGGCAAACCTCGAAAAGGTGACGGATGCAGTGTGACTGTCACTGCCTGAGTGGGTCGTGACTGGAGCGGGGGCAGGGAGCCAATCCCTCCAGTGACGAGCCAGGTAGGTCCAGGTGTAGCCAGGATGAGCTTGGAATCTGTGTCTGGCTATCCAGTCCGGAACCTGAAGCAAAAGTCGGGTCAATACACGAAGCCTCTACTCGCTCCGGAGGAAAAAACCCTCCGGAACGGGAAGAGACCTCAGAGAGGATGTCGCGGTCCAACTCTCCCGCGCGCCCTTCCACAAACGATGAAACGTAAGAGGAAGGGGAGGGGGAGTCCTCACCTGAGGGAGAGGGAGCAAGCAGGGGAAGCTCGCCGGGAGGGAGAAACAAGCCCGACACATTCGCCACCAATGGAGTCGTCGGGGGCGTATTTCCCTCGGACGACTCCTTGGTAGGCTTACGACGGAAACGTCTCCTCCCTTCGAACTTGCCCCATTGCTCGGAGGACCACGAACAACACTCACTACAGGGATCGTCGCGTGAACACACACGTCCCCTGAAAGATGTACAGAGGGCGTGTGGGTCCACGTCGACTCGAGATCTAAAGGAATTACATTTCTTACCCCCTACCCCGGGACACACACGCTGGGGATAGGAGGATTTAGCTGATTTCTCCATGATAATGAAAAACAAGAAAGAATTTCCCACCAAAAGAGAAGAAGTACAGCTGTCAGGCAGAGAGCGATGAAGAACAACGTCCGAACGCTACGACGGCCAAAAGCAAATTGGAATGTTTACATCCGGGCAGGCATTACTCCCGCCTCCCGGACAGTAGTTAACTGCCTAACCACCTTGTTTGAAGTTCAATGGCCATTTCCAGCCTACGCCTGAAAGTAATCCCTAATGTAGAGGACCTCGGGTTTGTATATTGTGTCGGAACAAAGATATTTTCAAATTCAAAATGTGATACTACTGATTCAAAGCAAAACTTGACTACAAAATTTAGACCCAAACAAAGGACACAAAAGAAATCAAACTGAAGACTCCTACTGCGTCCTGGTTCCCACCAGCTGCTGACTGAATTATTCTTTACAGCCTTTTGTTTAGGCTTCTGTTCATGTTTCTGATATTTACCTTTTTTTTGTGCTTTTATGTTCATGCCCAAGGGGTCACCGGTAAGAGACAGTGCCCATTTTCCAGGTGAACGAGTAGTTACCAAACCGAAGGGGCCGGGCTACTCACAGCTCCCTTGGACAGCTTAGGCTGGCCCAGGAAGACTACAACAGGTCAGCCAACATAGATTTGGGATACCCTGCTACCAAAATTTTGACCAAAGTAAAATAAATAACACATGGGAAGACTCAAGACGACTTCTGCAGACTGCCCCCCCCTCCCCCCCACCAGTCACCAACCTCAATATTGACCTCAGGTTGGTTTGCTGAAGGACGGGAGCAGGATCTCCCACCTCCTCCAGGCAGAAGCTTCGTCCATGTCTCTGATTTCGAGTGTTGCCTGGGGGTCCAGGGGGGGCAACGCCACTCCCCTCCCTGCCAGGTCAGGGCAAGGTGCCCCAAGTCAGTGTAGAAAGGTCATTTATGACCTTTTTTCTGTTTTACCCAGTTTTTTTTGCCCTTTGACGGCCCTCCGAAGGTGGAGGTCCTACAGACGGCGCCCTCTGGGGCGCGAGGGGGCAGTGCCCGAAGCAGAGGGGCTGGGGGGCGGGGCAGTCACAGATGACCCGTGGGGCAGGTCATCCTACATCAAGTACTGGGCTCTGAGGAAAGAGCCTACTCAAGCATCTAGGATGGGCCTCAGAAGTGACCTCTCATTAGGCCTCGCTTCGGCTTCAAACTCCCACAGATGAAGTGACGTCATGACAAGAATAATAGAGAGGGGAAATATATATACATATATAAATTACCTTTATTGCTGTCAGTTGAAATGTCGCGCCTCGCCTTCGTTCACATCAACAACAATAACAGGATTCACGCGGCTGTAGTAGTAGTAGTAGTGGGTGAGGCTTCTCTTTGAAACGGCTCCTCTCACACTCCTTCTATTTCTCCTTCGCTTTGTGTTTGATGAAGGATATTTCAGTGTGTCTCTTATTGATTCCTTCCTGTTAAGTATATGTAAATATGTTTGCTCATAAATTCCTCCCTATCAAGTATATTATTATTTATTTGTGTGACTGTGGGCAATGCTACTTGAATGGCTGCTTCCCTCTGTTGTTTATATCGATAATAACTATGTTGCGGAGTTGGTTCCGTCAGTAGGAACCTTCCTTTTGTAACCTAGAAACTGGCATTTTCACCAGACACCTGTCTGAAGCATCTCATCATTGTACGTCACTGATATTGACACAGAAACTTCTATATAGTATGTGACTGCATTTATTATCTACTCAGTAACAACATCGAGTTCATTGTTTCCTATCTCTGATGCACACTTAAATCAGCAGACATTTGAATGCCTCTCATTGTGTACTTTCAGACGGCGTTCGTTGTCCTTCTCAGTAAAAAGAGCCAAAAGTAAATAGAATTATTGTACTTATAAATGTGACTAATATTCCATTCTTCGCAGATTATCTACTTTCCACCGCACCTGTTAAGATAAGGAAACGGTAAATGTGCCTCGTAAAAATTAGTGAATTTGTAATTTATTTTAAGTAATATGACTTAAATCTGTTATGATTCACTTGTATATATTACAATTTTTCATCAAATCTCACATACTGAAAATATTTTACTTATATCAATCTATTTTTCGGTTTTATCGCAATCGAAATTTGGTATTGTTTCTTACTGATCGTATCAGTCTATGTGATTATTTTCATTAACAAATATAAATGAAAGGTTATCTTTCACTATTCATCACATATATATACAGTGTATATATATATGAGTTATTTTGCCTCTAACTATAGCTTTTAGGTTCACTCTGACCATGAATTAAGGTCAGTTTGAACATGACACGACCTCGAACGTAAATCTTCGAACCTAATCAAGACTTTAATATTTAGTATTACCTATTGTGCGCTGTCTACATCTGAAATATAATCTATTTCTTTATATAGGGAAATAAAATAGGCCTATTCTATTTGTGCTCTTAATGGTTATATAACAAAATTCAGTAGTGGTGATCAAATCTATTAGTTTTTGTGTATTGAAATGAAATTCTGATTCATTGTGAGTGCCTTTAATATTTTATAAACATTTTTTGAGTAAACTCATTTCTCTTTTGTCTTGAATAAAATAAAACTTAGTTCATATCTCCACATCTTATCAAACTGAAGTAACTTCAAACATAATTTAAAATTTCATTTTGTATCTTATTTCTTTTATCTGGAATTAAAAATATCTATTTGACATTTATTACATTTTAATTATTAAATCAAAAATAGTTTCAAGTTTATATCTAACAAGTTTCAATACGAATATGATCATGTTTATATTGAGCTAGCACCATAGGCTTAGGTCTAACTCACTAATTCATCAGTAGCCAATGCCTTGTTCGCCCAGGGTCCAACGTGGGAAGGAATTATCGAGGACTGCCGTACATTATGCTCTCAAGGTCCTACAGGATTGGAGGAAAGGTTTCATTTAAGGGCAAAAGGATGAGAGTAATCACATGGAGAGTGATAGGATTCAAGGACCCTCTTGTCTCTTGACGTGAGAAAGTTGAGGTTAGTTTTTTGTGAGATTTAGGCCGTCAAGCCGAGCGCTGGGTCGCTTTGGCCATTCAGCAGCACTTAAGGGTTCATCCACACCATAGGTTCGGTAGCGCTCCACTCTCACTTCGGTCCCGGTCCGGTCCAATAATGTTACATGAATTTCCATGGAAGCATTCACACTGGTGCTCACGGTCCGCTCTCACTCCAGTCACGATCCCTTCAAAAGGTGTTTTGACTGGAGCGACAGTGTGAACACAGTTGCCACGGTCCTGCAACCCCTGCCCCACTCCAGTCGAGATTCAGCCTTCATATGAGCAGGTAGTGTTACATTTTGTCCTATGAAAATCAAAAGAAAACACCACAATGAGATCATGTAAAAGGTAGGTAAATTAAAAAAGTTTCCTTTTATTCATCACTGATATGAAATAAGGACAACGCATAAGCACAAATTGATCAAAATTAATCTACAAAACTCACTTTGATTTTGTGGTTTCAGATGAAATGTGAATAGAATCAGTAAAAAGCAAACCAGAACTATATGACCTGACTTTGCTGCACTGTAGTGATAATGTGGCGAAGAGAAGAAGCTGGGTGGCAGTAAGCAGGCAGCTGGGTTGGGAAGGTAAGAAATTCAATGTACACAATAGTATCCTAAAGTCCACTGTGGAAATGCATTTCTAGCCTCACTATAGGATACTCTATGGGCAGGGTAAGTAAGAGGCACTACTCCCGTGTTGACGGTTTATTACAGAAGCGTCTTAATCCTAAGATGGCTGCAGGGCAACTGGCATTTGCACCAAAATCTTGGCGTGGTAGGAGTTAGGTAATACGTTGCTAACCATAGACACAACACATTCCACTCAGTAGTATACAGGGTGTTTCGAAATTAGAGCACCCCCCACCTCTACAGCATAAACTAAAATTGATATGGACAAAAACAAAAGTTTCTCTCTGAGTATTTAATATTTCGTGTGGCCTCCATCTGCCTGTACCACAGCCTGCATTCTTGAGGGGTATGATTTCAGCAAATCGCAAAAAAGCTGAGACTCAAACTCCACTTCCCTGAGCACTTCGGTCACCTCTCTTCGCAGGTCGTTGAGGCTTGGTATGCCATCATAGTTCACTGTCCGCGTTTCAACACGATCCTTTAAGATACTACCAATGTTTTCACACACATTAAGGTCAGGGGAGCTACCTGGAAATTCACTTGACGAGAAGAAATCGATACCACTGTTTCGAAGCAGCTCCTGTGTCTGAAGAGCCTTGAAACATGGTGCCTTATCATGCAAAAATGTGACTTCTTCAACAGATAACACATTTTCAGGATCTTTGAGGAAAGAAAATACTCCACCAATAAGCACAGTTTCTCTGAAGTATTCGCCATTCCATGACTGTCCTTTTTCTTTGATGATCCATTAACTGTTTGGCTGTGAAACAGAGAAAATTTCCCAAACATTCAGGAAATTTCACAACTTGGTGATAGCGCACATCATCGCTGATATCCAACTTTGCAGCCCAAATGATGTCATTTTTATGATTTGGCTTCATGACTGTGACAATGAAGAATTCATCTGATGCGGCAACATGGAGAAAGTCAGCTTCATCCCAATCTTTAAGAAATGAACCACAAAACCATGCACGGTCTTCTCTCTGTTGCTGAGTGATGTTGGGCTTGCTGATAACATGAAATGGCTCGATACCAGATTTTTTCAACTCACGATATACAGCACTATAACTTCTCTTCTTTCCCCTTTTTGTTTCTAGTTCAAGTGCCAATTTATGTAAAGACTTTTTTGGTCTACCCACTGCCTCAGCTATGATGTCTTTTGACTCCTGAGAAAGGACTTCAGGCCTTCCAAGATTCTCACTCTTTTCGCGATGACAGTCATATGGATTTTTGTTCCAGTTTCTTTTAACAAAGGATTCATCTCTTTTAATGTATTTAGCTATCCAGGAACGTGAAATGAAGGATATTCCAGCATCCCTGGTCTCTCTGAAGGTTATAGCCCAGTTTCGGTCAATCCATCTGATTTCCTCCGAGTCGTTAGCCAAGGCTGTATCTAACTCCGTCACTCAGTCTGAAAATACAAGAAATGTAAAATAAAAAATAGCTTAATAGAAACTTAAAATAATGTACTTGGAGACAGGCTATAGCAGAAAACTTCATAACTTCCCATTTGTTCTATGGAGGCGGGGGACCTCTAATTTCGAAACACCCCGTATATAACTGATATCAGCACAATGACACATACTTATCCTACAATAATTAAAAAACTAGAATAAATGAGAGAGTATGTGAAGGATTTAGACTTCAGTTTTTCTAGCAAAACTGAATAATCAGTTATAGAAGAGGAAATATAAGAACTGTTAAGACATATAAAGAAATCAAATCAAATAAAAGCAGAGAAAGGAGGAATAATTGAAAAGTGTGAAATATATATATATATATATATATATATATATATATATATATATATATATATATATATATATATATATATATATATATATATATATAAGAGAAGGCTCCGTATGGGGGTAGTGCAGTCAGTGCACCTCATGCGGTGCACTGTAGGCATTACTTAAGGTTTTTTGCAGCGTACCTTCGGCCCCTAGCTGCAACCCCTTTTGTTCCTTTGATTGTACTTCTCTTCATATTCTCTTCCTTCTCACTTTGCTCCATTTCTTAACAATTGTTTCATAGTGCTTCAACTGCTTTGAGGTTTTCCTCCTGTTGCACCTTTCAAACCTTTTTACTATCAGTTTCTATTTCAGCATTGAATGACCTCAAAGGTACCAGCGCTTAGCCTTTGGCCTCAATTCTATATTCTAATCCAATCTGTAAGAAAAGAAACTCGCTGTAACTGCGCCAGACAGCAAGATCCCCTTAGAAGACTTTAGATCTAAATAGCAGAAGAAGGAGAGAATGAGAAAAGGAACTGAATATTCAGAAAAGAAATACCTGAAATCTAGAGCACTTACTAACCCATGAGAAATGCGGTCACATCGGGATTAAAATGAAAATATTAGTGGCTAAATCTCACACTTAATAGATATTGATAGATTTTAAATATAAAATATGAAATTATCTATTAAAGAATATGATATAATAAAGAAAAAGGCTTACATAAGCCATTTAAAAGAGAAACAGAGCCCATAGGAAAGCCGCTACAAGAATGAGTCCCTCAATTACTACTACAATAGTATAAACAATCTTCACTCAAGTATAAATAACTCGAGACCCTTTTATTGTTTCATCAATTTTTTATTTAATTTTGTTTAATTTTTGTGATTTATATCAACGGAGATACAAAATTTAAGGTGATTTTCGTTTATTTTCATATTTTTATTATTTTCTTCCTCTTCTGCAGCGGCCGTCTTATGACGTCGATTATTATTTATATATATATTGAATCATTAAGATGACTGACAACCTTATTAATGTACCTCGTTTTGGGTGAGGTCTCTCTCTCTCTCTCTCTCTCTCTCTCTCTCTCTCTCTCTCTCTCTCTCTCTCTCTTCGAGTCTAGTGTCGTTCCGAGATGAATGGTGGTGGTTTGGACCTCTTACTACCCTTGAGGGGTGCCCTACAGGTCCACTCCTCCCCGTGGGGTTGGGGTCCAGCTCCCCCGGCCAGTTGAGAACACGGCTCCCTAAATCTGGTTGGGTCAAGTTAGGTTAGTTTAGGTCCGGTTGGGTCAGGTCAGGTTAGGTTATGTTAGGTAATGTCAGATTAGGTTATGTTGGGTAATGTCAGATTAGGTTATGTTGGGTCAGGTCAGGTCAGGTCAGGTCAGGTCAGGTCATAAGAAATAACTGAAAATGGAATAATCCTTTCTTGACCACCAGTCATTACTAACTTGCCTTTGTAAACAAAACATTACTCGTAAATTACAGTTAAGTTCTGAGTTGAAGACTTTTCATTTTTAAATGTCCACTGCATCAAAAATCTGGCCCACGTCCAATTACCAATGGTTGACCGAGCGCCATAGCCTAGGCTAGGCTAGGTACCAGTATGTACTGTAAGGGGTAGGCACAAAAACTGTTGCTGGTAAAAGAAAACACCTTAAAACAAGCCTGATTGTTACAGTAGATTAATAAAATATTGAAAATAAGCCAAATTATGTGTTATCACAAACTTGAGAAAAATTGCTTAAGTGACGTTGGCAGCTTGTAAACAAACCAGAGCGCCATCCTGGTGGCCTGTCTCGGTAATACATAAACGTTGTTTAAGTTCAGTATTAATTTATGGTAAATTTCATACACTCTACTTGCATTGTGTAAATAAAAGCTCTTTATTAAAGTATCTTTCAATAAAGCTTGCTTTAAACGATGCGTGGGAACAACACCAACAAGTGGTGGCTGACGGAAACACTTTTGTCCACAAACATCGTATGATTCATCGGGTGAGATTCCGGTTTGTTTTTCAAGCTCCGATGCAAAATTTACTCGAAAATTCACATCGAAATTCAATCATGTTGAGTTCTGATGTGGTCGAGGCCTGGGGTTCTACTGCATATATATTACTTTAGGCTATTTGTGACTAGGGAGGAGGAGGAGGAGGGGGTCCCCCTAACCCAGTGCAGTCAGTCACTCCCTGCATATAATTAAGTTGGTCTGGGATGAAGGAAGACTTTTGTGGGTGTGGGGTAGAGGTTAAATGACCTTGGAAATGGCCACAAATATTGAAAAACCTGAATGTGGCTAATTCAGGTGAGGTCAGGTCAAGGGAGGGTTAGCCTTGGTCAGGCTGTGTTAATTTATTTGGTGATTTTATTCTGAGGATGTCCTAGTTATTTATTAATATACCTGGTAGAACTGTGGAACAGCTCTGCATCTGGTATTACCTCGGAAATTGACTTTTTCTATTGTATTTTGGTTTCTTGTCAAGAATTGACTGTTACTTTTTGGCAGTTGACTGTAATTAACCCATAATCAACCTCAGAACTGATATGTTATTGTGTGCTGGCCATCCTGGAATGCTACCATGCATGTGTTGTTGGGGAACTTTTGGTAAAAAGTGGAGTTTCCTTCACCTGGGGGTCCAGGGGCAGAGCTCCCCAGCTAAGAAACATGGCCTGCTAGGTTAGGTTAGATTAGTGTAGTTCATTTTATAACAGGTTTCCTTAGCCAATCCCCTCTTGAACATATGGCTCCCTGATGATATGCGCTTATGCGGAACCATTCCATAACAACAACGTGGCAGTCTGGTTTTTCTCCCAACGATTTCTCCCACCCAAAACCCTGCATTCCCAAAGGGTCCCCAGCCATGTTGGGTAGAAATATAAGGTTAATAATAACTGACCGACAATAAACACCACCACCTCCTTCATCAGCAACACTAAAAGTATATGAAAAATCAATTTCCAAGATAATAGTACGAGCAGAGCTGTTCTGAAGTTTCGCCATATATTTTTATGACTGGACAGTATAGAAAATGGTGTATTTTATGATGCAGTATGAATTAGGTGACTTGAAAATTTTTCCAAAATAATGTGAGAAATTTGCCATCTTTCTTTCATGCTTTTACATTCATCCCCAAGGGGCTGGTACTGGACGTGGCGTCCCACAGAGCTTTTCTGTACAAAAACGCATATATACTAGAGACAATAGATTTCTCGAATGATCTCGCCAGGACTGCGTCATATATGTATACGCAACATTTTCTATGCCGTACAGTCTGATACTAATTAATTTTTTCGTTCTCATAGTGAAAAATGATTATGTAAGCTAGTTCGAATAATTATTATTTCAAACAACTGTTGATTCGAACAATTGTTTTTAAACAATAAACAATTAAGTTTTGAAAAATTGTCCGGATACCAGGGTAGGTCAAACGGAGCGTCCTACTCTTGCTTGAAGCAAGAACTAGGCGAGGGATGTGGCATTGTAACAAGGTGGTAGATGGGGCAAGTGGATGACCCCACAGCCATGAATTTGGGCTCAATTTGGGGTGGGAACCTGTAAGGAACCCTCGCACCTACTCTTGACGGAAGGATGATCACTGTCGAGACTTGGCCCTCGCAAAAGGGTATTCTCCATAGGGGGAAGTGCCGTCAGTGCACCTCACGTGGTGAACTGTAGGCATTATTCTATAGGGTTCTTTGCAACGTCCCTTTGGCCCCAGCTGCAACCCCTTCCATTCCTTTCACTGTGCAACACCTCCGTTCATATTCTCTTTCTTCCATCTTACTTTTCTCAGCCCTCTTTGACAGTCCTTCCGTAATGCAGTGGTAAAAGGTTTTTCCTCCTTCTCTTACACCTTTCAAACCTTTCTGCTCTCATAGGTCCCAGCACTTGGCCTTTGGCATAAATTCTGTATGTATTCCTTTTCTATAAAAGACTTTGGGTTTGTATATCTAGAAGAAATACAAAGTATCTTCAATTTGCAAATTTTGATGTGTAGCGTTTCCTGTTTCTTTTATAGGTGTGTGCTTGGTAAGTGTTCCTAGGTGCAGTTGCAAGTTGTCGTAGATCCTTTGGAAGTGATTTGGAGTCACCTGCTGCCAATGTAGGATGCGTTGACATCTACAGGACACATGCCATGAGATTTCTGCTGTCATGTTACTTGTTGGGTGAGTGTTGAAACAATTTTATGTTCGTAAACTATGAAGTGACGTAGAGGAAGAGATCATACTCTTGACCATATACGTACGTGACTTAAATTAACCACAATACCCTTTCTTAACTTCTCAATTTCTTCACATTTTGGAAACTCTTGTCCCCGTGAAGCCGAGATCCAAGTCAAGGCAGAAAGATATGAAGAGGTTCTGATGCCCGGCTGAGATTTGATCTCAGGTCCGGGTACGTAATGAGGTAATGATCATTTCCTCTTTGTGGTGACAAGTGTTTCCAAAATGTGAAGAAACTGAGAAGTTACGAGGGAATTGTGGGTAAAAGAAGTTGCATATGTTTAGCCAAGTGGACACTGATCATTTTTTCCTTTGTGTGTTGTTTCTCTTGTACATTATATGTTTGTTAATGCATTTGTGGCAAAAAGTGACAGATATTTTTAATACTTTTCATATTTTTTTCATTTGTATAAACTGTATCTCCATAATCTTTGATTTTTATGCCTTTTTGTTAATTTTTGCTTCAATGCAAATTTATTACTTGAAAAAGAAAGTGCCTCTCACGTGGTGCACTGTCAGCATAACTAAAAGGTTGTTTGCAGCATCCCTTTGGCCTGAGGCACACCCACTTTTGTCACCAACCTGGAGGCGACAATCGAGGGCATGAGACTACAAACTACAAACTATAAACTACAAACTATAAACGAGAAGAGTTGATGATGGTGTATGTAGGGAAAGGGAAGGACTTGTCAGTGTGAGAGAAGTTTCAGATTCCTGTGCTGGAAGAACATTTCTCAAGGAAATGGTGCAAAGAACTTGAAATAATCAAAATCAAGGGACGACCAGATGAAGGATATAGGCATACCGTGCTTTGCTAAAAAAATATATAAATTAGAAAATATGAATAATCATATACAGGAATTGGAAGAACTGTTCCCATATGATCTCTTGTGTATATGGAAGCATTCTTTTCTATGTTAAAGAACAGATTTGTTGTCTAGACTCTGCAGATGCTGGTAGACTGCTGTTGCTAGTGACCATCAACAGGGAAGGATATTTCCCTGCGCCACTGTTTGTCATTTGCTTGTGGCTAAAGCAAGAGCGACAGCCACATGGGTTCTAAGCAGAAAGGTTTAAAGCACCAAGGGAAGCAGTTGCTCGCCCAAAGGGAAACCTATACAAAATCCCTGCTTGATTCGGATTGATTATGTAGAGGTGCTCAACTTCCTCAACACCTTTGGTTGGAGTACTGTACATATTTCCAAACTGGCTTTAAAGCTGGGAATGAATTGTAATTTGTTCCTACACAAGTACAAACCTTCGTTCTTTACATGGGAATTTTAGCCTGCAACGCGAGCTGGAACAGCTATTGAAACTTATCAACAAGGTAGTCAAATACTGACAGGTGGGGGAAGCCCCCCCTCCCCACTTGTCAGTCTCCACTCCACTTTGCTTCCAGCCGCTGTCAACTCCAGATGTCTCTCATGACTCTCTGCCCGACTTTTGCTGTTTGAACTTTCATTGATGAAACTTGAGTACAGGAAGTACACAGGTTACATCGGGGGTTCTGTTCTGACGCCTTGCTGTAGCCTGGAAAACGACGTAGCTCAGAAGGTCGCAAGGGAAATTTATACAAATGAGAAATAAAGTGATGAAAGCCTTACCTTTAATCCTCTGGGTGTACTGTACAGGTTTTTTTTGCTTGCATTCTGATGTGGTGTGCATCGGAAAACCTCCAAATTTTGACCTTATATTGCAGCTGTTTTTATGTACTTTTACTGTCCCTTATATTGTAGCTGTACATATACTTTTACACTCCCATTGCGGCTTAAGACGATGACATAACCTCGGGAGTTTCCGCTGTAACCCAGAACCAATTTCTTTATGAATTTATTTGAAAAGTGACGTAAACTTGGAACGACGTAACCTGAGTGTGACGTAACCCGGGGAATGTGTTTGTATTGATTTCCCAAACCCATCAGTCAAAGAAGCCTTTTTGCAAGGAATTAAGTTTGTGTATTCCTTGTCTCTACGAATGCTGTTTTCGTGGGACATGTAACAATGTCTGGTAGTTACGCAACAGCTGTTTCATTCTCCGATGTACTTGCTAATAAAGTGACCTTTCAGGGGTGGTAGATTTAACCACATGGAGGTTCCTTGACAGTAGGACTGCCTTAGTTGAGGTAATCCTGCTGTCACAGCCATCCTTTGTATTCATTGGAATAGGCTAGTAGCCTCATTCCTTTGATTTCTGCGACTTGGTCTTTGTGATTTTCGACTGCTGCTGCAGACGAGGTGAGTTTCAGCAGTGGTGGAAGGAGGTAGAGATATTCTCCTTTCCTTCATTGCCTTCATCTGCGTTGTGCTTTTTGAGCCTCACCTCTGCTCGGACTCAGCTGTGAGTTGAGAAAGCTTAGTAAGCTTCTTTTTGTGTGCCTTTGCCTTTATGGTGGGCAGGAGGATTTCAAATCAGTAAAGAAATGAATTTAGTGAGTGATAAGAACCGTTTACCTGGCAAAATTTTTTCACGGGTCTAGGCCAACAGCATGATTTTGGCGCTACTGTAAATTCAGGCAGTGTGGTAGACGGTCTTGAACTTCAACTTCCAAATATAATTTGTTCAGTGTAGTGTTATAAACTTGATAACATGCAAGAGATTTGGTTCGTATGCCCTCCTTTCCCTTGTTTTACCTATCCTAACCCCCATATCCTTTCCAGATCCTTATCTGTTGGGATACAACCTAAGAGTTGAAGTGACCTTCTGCCCCTTGTCGTTGGAACACACGTTAGTCAGTGGCATGAGTTTTATCAGCGCACAAATTTATTTCCAGGAACATAACCGAGGTCATTGGTTTTACTAACCTAACAGATAGGATTTGTTTCAGTTTAGGCGTAAATTAAGATGAGCATGTTTAAACTATGCTAACTTTATTGCAGGGTGATATACGATTCCTAGATTGGGTCACCATCGTCTCAGTCAGGCAGCTCGACTTCACTTCACAGTTTCGATAGGAAGCATTTTCGTCATTTAACGTTTTACACTTGTTTTAAAGGCATAACTAACCGTTCTCTTTTAAAGGCGTAACTAACCGTTCTCTGTATTTTATTTACTTCTAAAGGTGTTTACTTAATTAGTCTGTTATAATATTGGAGCTTATGTGAATTAACTGTGCATAAGCTTAGACTGAACATATTTACCATTAATTTTGGTACTCAATTTGCCATAACCTGGTTGAAACTTACTTGAATTCCTTGGCCTAAGTGAACTTGCCTGGAATTCTTATGGCCTTAGTTTTAATTTACTCTGAGTCCCTTTTTGGGTTATTGAACTTAAATAAAATTTACTTTTGCCTGAATTTATTTACTTAGATTTACAGAGCAGTTTATTAATCCTTTGGACTTTCTGGCACAAGTCTGAAAAGACGTTACGTGCATGGAAGAATTATGCGTTTAACAGCCCGTCCTTTACTTTTTACCTTTTTGAGAGAACATTCAGTGGAAGGAATTACTCCTGTCATTTATAGTGTACATTCCTTCGATCTTCCCACTGAGTGATATAAAATTTCCCACAAGAAGTTTGTAGTGTTCTTCCTACTTTTCTATGGTTGGGTGACCATAGACACAGGTGATCGCTTCTCCCCATCTCAACGCAGTCCTTTGGAATCACACTGAGAGGGGTTTTGCATGACTCATTCTCACGGACTGTTGGCTTTCATTACCCAGCTTAGAGGTCGGGTTAGGTTTGCTGATGATCCACGAGTGTTCTCCTCTCTTTCCTTGGTCGGGCAACCGGGGTGATAGGGAAACACTTCGGCTCCTCTCCAGTGGTCTTTTGGGATCGCACAGGGAAGAGTTTGCGCAGCCTTTTTGCGCTGCTTATTTATTCCTTAATGGCTTTTAATTGAGTTTTTGGGAAGCCATGAGCTGGTGTTCCTGGTTCTTCCATGGCAGGATGGCCATAGTTACTGGGTGAGACTTCAATCTGTCTGTCCCCGGATCTTGGGGCTGTTAGAGTGGGTTAGCACAACCCGGCTTACAGCTCGACACTATCAATGCCTCCCATCTTTGGATTGGGTTGTTAAATAGTGAAGGTTTTTGTGGAGTTCTCCATCGCTTCTTATCTTCCTCTTTTGATACTTTCAAGGGAAGGAGAAGAGGACTACTACGTTTGACTTTCACTGCAGGAAGATGTGATAGGCTTCCAGCATTTGATCCTTTTCTGAGGAAGAGGACTGATTGCCTCACGTAGCCCTCGGTTTTCCACATTGGTGCAACTGTCACTCTGGGGCTGGCCAGTGCTCAGCTTTGCTCTCTGAGAAGAAGGTCTTTTGTTGGGATTTTCAATCACCGTCCTCAAGGCCTAAAGAAGAGTCTATATTGGTTGCAACTGATACTCTTTTGTAAGGGGTACACTGGACGTTTTTAGAGACTGATTTTTTGTGGCAAACTTGTTGCAGTGTAGGCTATAGAACAACCTGCTTTTGACGCTTACCCTCTTGCACAACCAAGGTTTATGGTAGCAATGAGTCTTTTCTAAGGATGCTTAGGGAGGGTGCACGCAAGTTCCTTTGATTCAGGTGCCACTTGCTTAAGGTTGTCACCATTCTTTAGTTCCTTGTAGAGGAGGGTTCTGAGAACCTCCTTCCTCCTCCTCCTCTCATGACTTAGTCTCATGAAGTTGTGTCTTCAGGTGACTGAGACTATGACATGGGAATGCCAGCTAGTTTCCCCAGGGATGCTTTGATGGTCAGATGCATCCAGTGAGGGGTAGGAGACACTTCTGGGCATTGCTGAGTGTGGCGAGTCTCTCTTTAGAGGTGAGGGCTAGATCCTTTCAACACCAGCTCTACAACTGGATGCAGGCAACAGCGACATTGGTTCCTTATCACCTGTGTTACAAAGAAGTTGCCAAGACTCCAGGTTCTGAGCTTATGCCTGGCTACCATTTGGCACAGCTGGTAGCTCTGGGGCTAATTCTTCTCCATGCTTGCTTCTGTTTAAGCTCAGAGAAAAGGTTCTCCTGGAAGGCAACTTTGAACCGTACGTCTTTATCGCCATTTTGCCTTTTCAGTGCAGAGTCGGCAGCAGGTTGCTCTCTCCTGTTTCCCTGGTGAAGTCTTGGACTCCCCATGTGTCTGTGCCAGGTAATTTCCAGACCTGCTACCACTATGGTTTGAGGTCCTAAAGAGATATTCGTCTCTAGTTAACCTCAGATTCATCCGCTCAATCTGGTATCTCCTACCATTGAGAGTTCTGGCACTTCACGCCTGGATGTTTTCCAGCCTTTCTCCTGGTGAGAGAATTCTTTCCCCACTCACCATTGGAGTCCTCAGATACTTCCGCTCCTTGAGCAGATCTACAAGACTAGAATCGTCTCCAGTCATTGATGTGGAGATGAGGTTTATCTCTGGTCAGAGCTTTTGGTCAGCAGGTAGTGGTGTTTTGCTCACCTACCATTGCCATAAAGCTTCTCTCTGCCCTGGGGTTTTGGAAAGGCTTGGTCAACCTTCAACCAGGGTTTGATGCTAGGACTGGATCTTTGCTTTTCGAGGGAGAGCTTTTCTGAGCTCATCCCTGTGTCAGCCGGTGAAATATCCATCCAGCACATATTTCTAGGTAAATACTTTGCTAAATATACCAGAGAAAAAAGCTATCAGGAATGCTGGGGTTACTACCCCCAGATCGATCATCTATAATAAAATAGACGTCGGTATAGGTAAGGGTGAGTGATTGTTGTCACTGCCACAGGACCGCACTCTGAAGATATCCCAATGACAAAACCCCGGAACGTGGGGAGCCAATCCAGCGCCCATACTCACCCGCCTGCCAACCGACGACCCCAGCGCCATCTGAACTCATTCCATTCTAGCACGTGCTTGTGTTTAAAGCTTTTTTTGTGCTGCTTCCTCTTTGGAAAATTTTGGATTATATTCATCATGGCATCAAGTAACTTCACCGTATCTAAGTTAAGTACCATCTTCTTGTGGGGTTTTTACTACTTGTGAGGCTCTTATAGGCCCGTAAATTAATATTTACAGGGTCATATATCGGACGCTCCCTGGTGTTCGCCGCCTTAGCCATGATGACCTTGAAGTACACTCTTGCAGTTGGTTTCTGCAAGGGTTTCTTTCGGTCGCTTACATTTTCATTCAGGTTTTATAATTCCCCTTCAAGAAGTTCCTTTGGAGACGTTTTTCTATGTCGAGCAGGTCCTGGTACCTTGATTAGCGTTGTTCCTTACGGAGGCCTCCTCCTCTTATTTTGGTTCTTATAGTTAATTCATAGCGTATACCAGGCTCTCGTTCGAGTAGATTCCCTCTCCAGGGTGGTGCTATCTTTTGTCAGCTTCTGACCTATGGTGTATTGGATGTCATGAATAATTTAGCTTTATTATGATCCAAGCTCGGCGTCAGGTGCAGTCTAATGGCTGCCTACTTCCTGTTCGCCTTGCTCAGTTAGGCTATACGCTTAGCACAAGTTCTTTTAATTTTGTATATTTATTCATATTACGGGTACTTATATGTATACTGGTTAATTTTAATGATATTTTATTAGAAATGGGGATCCTAGCCTAACCCTCTCGTTCCAATCGGTGGGTTAGGCCATTCAGGTTAGGTTTCGCATTGTCTTAGCTCCCATCTCTCCCGACTATGTCGCTTGAGCGGGGGAGGGAGGGGTAGGCTGGTCGAGGGAGTTCCTGTTTGTTGTTCCATCCGCCTTACCGCTTGTTTTGGGTTTGCTGGAGTATCTGAAACCCCTGTCCCCTCCTCCCTCTGATGAGGGAGAGAGAGAAGACAAACAATGTGGGGTATCTTCTTTGAGCATTGCCCTCCTACCCTATGGGTCGGTTGCTGGTTGACTACGTTACAGGAATTTCTCTCCTTTCAACCCCTCTCCTTCTTCCTTCTCTCCTCCCCGATTGTTCAGGGCTGCGCCTTCATGAGGAGGGTGAGAGTTTGGTGATAACTTTAGATTAATGCTGTTACCCTATCCTTCCCTAGTACTTGCCGAGTGTCATGAGTCTCCCTACGAATAGGTAGTCGATACGTTTGTTTCGGCGCCCCGCAGGGAGTTACAGTCAGTGTGTGGGGGTATCCCCCATCCTGTTAAAAACAAAACTCGGTCCCACTTTCCAAGTACTGTACAAACCTCCCCCTCCCCTGTCTTGCCAGTGGTATGTCATCTCCTCACGTGCGGAATGTCGGTCTCTCCGATTGTCACACGGAGGGGGACTGGTCGGGTTCCCAGTTGAGAGTCACCCACCCTCCTGGGCCCCGTCCTAGTGTCATCCGCTAGGCTAGTGTTTCGTTGGTTCGCTCTCCTATGGATCGAGCTGAACTCTGATCACTTTCAGGGTTCAAATACTTGCTCGCTAATTTCGTTCCACCGTCCCCGGCCCTCCCGTTGCCTCCGGTGCTTTTGGTCTTCCGAGGGTTGGCTTTAGTCACATCTAGCTCTCTAGCTGTGTAATGACTAATGGTAATGATTTACCCCGCCTTCCCCGCTGTAACCAAGTGTCAGAGGTACGGGATCCCGGAGGGGTCTGCGCCGGAACACAGCGACCTTCAGTGTATTGTTATCCTATATCGTTAACCAGTTACTTAGTGCCGTTATAATTTATGCATATATCATGTTTTGCTCTAGTTTTATACCCCACCGGAATGCTTCGTGGACCCGGTATAAACTAAGGCCTGCTGCCGGGCTCCGCAGTATCTATTCTTAAGTAAAATTACTATTATGAGTTGCATGATCCTAGATTTAGGTCCTACTCCGCCGTACTATCTCCGCGCTCTTTGATCTAGTGTGGTTATGTTTTGCTCTAATTTATCGCACCGCCGGAATGCTCCGGCAGGTCCGGTATAAATTATTTTAATATACTCCAATACCTACTATAGTTTGAAGTCCTTTAAATTAGTAGGTTCATATACTGTTATACTTACAGACGGTTCATTGTGAGGAGCCCGGGTGCTCTGCGGTACTGCACCAGCCCTATGGGCATGTCGTCTGTCGATCTCATGTGGGCTGTGCAGTCCGGTTGGATGACCTAGTCGTGTGGCACCCGGATGGTTGTGAGGTCTGCTTTGCTCTTTACAAGCGTGTCCAGGACAAGTCAGTAAGCTTATAGTTACTGCCTTTAGTTTCCTGGTATCCTCACTTGTTTTATTTACGTTATGGGCTTAATATATGAATTATATATTTCTCACCAAGAACTCGGTTAAGTCCCTCCCCTCTTCCAGGCCGACGAAACCTCCCGGAATGACGCCTTGGGTTCTCTTCAAGCCTGGGTGGCTGGGGTTTGGAAGGAATGTTCCGTCGGGGAAACCATATGTTCTGGACGAGAACATCCGAACTTGCTCTACCCCGGCACCCGGATCTCAGCGGCTGTCCCTGTGGTAGTTGCTGCTCCCATTATCGAGCAGATCCGGGTAGAAACTCAGCCTCTCCAGGACGAAAGCCTCTACGCCGAGGTGTCGGAGGAAGTAGCGGCCATAGATCTCGACCTGGAACCTATGAATACGGAACAGGACCAGGAGGTAGGTGGGGAGGTAAGTGAGGCAGTGGGGGCGGGCTCCCTTTTTGATTCTCCTTCTTCCACCGCTTCTTTTCAGGGTTTTCATAAGTCTTCTCTTTTGAGGGACGGTGCCCAATCCACTGTCCCCAAATTGAAGAAGACTTGGAAGGCGAAGGGCTATAAGTCCGCGTCTTCCCGCAAAGCATCCCCCTTCCCTCCGGTGAAGCCACGGGATGATAGTCCGGCGGCTTCCACAGGCAAGGCCACTGTCTCTGCTAAGAGTGCGAGTTCGAGGGCAGCTAAGGCTAGCCCTCCTCACCTGCCTACCTTTGACCCGGAGGCTTTTGCAGGGATGCTCCTGCAAAAATTTTCTTCAGAGGTAGATGCTAAGCTGAGTAAGCTTACGGAGAGGCTGCAGAGCCAGGAGACCATGCTCTCCGGGTTCATGCGCTCCGGCGGGTCCGCAGTACATTATCCCGTTCCAGACGCCTCCGCCCTCCCTTCATTCGACAAGGGGAATCCATGGCGTTTTGCCCTTCATGCTCCCCGGCATGAAGATACCCTTACCATCGAGGGTCTAGGCACGCGCAGACTCGAGGTGTTAGAATTCTTTCCTCCTGATCTGCTGCCCCCCTACCCAGGTTTCGCCAGACTGACGGAGGAAGCTTGGGTGAGATCGGATAAGGTCCCAAAGGAGACAGTAATCTTCCCGAGGGACCAGGCGCAGTCCGCCTTGATGCGCTCCTGTAGTGAATGGCAGGCGGAGAACACAAAGTTGACCCCCTTCAAGGGCAACTTCACAATGTTCTCGTTGGGTGATAAGGTCCCAACCCCCTGCATGACTAAGGTAGCCCTCGCGACGGCCCAGGCTTGCTCGGAGGGTAAGCCGTTGCCTCAGCTCCGGGAGACTGATCCCACCTCGCTGATCTTCCCCGGAGACGATGAGTTCTGGAAAGACGCCCCGGCCACCTTTACTTCGGGTAAGCTGGACCCGGAGTGCGCATCCAACATCTTTAGTGAACAGCTTCCCAAATTGCCAGAGGCTCTCCTCAAAGCAGAGTTTGAGGCTAGGTGTCGGCTGAGCCGATCACTTAACTCACTGTGCCTGGCGGAAGCAACCGCTGTGACGTTCGCGGAGGAGCAACTCTTCCAAGTCCTGACGAAGTCCCTATTGGCGGGATTTCAGGCGGACTTGTATGACTTTATGGTAGCACGACTGAATTGCCGCAAATTCATCTTCAATGATGCTACCATCAGACATGAGCCTAATAAGCTCATGAAAAGTTCTTTCTGGGGGGCTAACCTCTTCCCGGAAGAAGAAGTCAATAATGTCCTGGCAGAGGCAACCAGGTCAAATCAGAGTCTGCGCTCCAGCTGGGGTATCCCCGCCTTTAAGCGGAAGACCCCCGAGTCCGGCGGCCCTCAAGGCAGACCTGGCAAACGATACAGGAAGCACAGGAGACAACACCAGCAGGCTGTTGTCCAGGCTGTACCTGTCTCAACAGTTTGCTAGCCTTCTACCTCAAAGGCCCAACCCCAACAGTTCGCGCTGGTGCAGCCAGCTCAACACTCTCTTGCCGCTCCTTCCTTCGTGACGTCTCCGGTGTTCAACCCTTCTTATGAGGGCCAGGGGTCGTTTCGGGGCCTTAATAGGAGTGCAAGGGGGACTAGAGCGAGAGCCTCCTTCAGAGGCAAGGCTGCCTCGCGAACCCCCTCCCGGGGAAGAGGAGGTCGCGGTAGAGGAGGCAAGCCTGCTCCCTCCCAGTGAGAACAATCAGGTAGGCGGCAGACTTTATCTGTTCAGGGACCGGTGAACCTTCAGTCCATGGGCCCACAGTATAGTCTCCAAAGGTTTGGGCTGGAGCTGGATCAAAGGACCTCCACCTTTGACCAGATTTCATCAACCGTCTTCCAAAGCTCTGCAGGACTTTGCGACGGAATTACTCCTAAAGAGAGCCATAAAGAAAGTGAGACACCTGAAATTTCAAGGCAGGCTGTTCAGTGTTCCCAAGAAAAACTCCAGTCAACAAAGAGTAATCCTGGATCTGTCTCATCTCAATCTTTATATTCAATGCGACAAATTTCGCATGCTTACAATCGCACAGGTACGGACTCTACTTCCTCGTGGAGCCGTCACCACCTCTATAGAGCTTTCAGACGCATATTATCACGTCCCGATTGCGCGGAACTTCTCTCCCTTTCTAGGTTTCAGACTGGGGAAACAGGCTTACTCGTTCCGGGTCATGCCATTCTGGCTCAACATAGCACCCAGAATCTTTACGAAGCTGGCGGAAACGGTAGTACAACAGTTGCGGTCCCGGGGGATATCGCTAGCCACATACCTAGACGATTGGATAATCTGGGCATCCAACGTCGAGGAGTGCCGGAGAGCTACGGCCATAGTGATCGAGTTTCTGGAATCCTTAGGCTTTCAGATAAACAGGGCGAAGTCCCTCCTAGCTCCGGAGGCTCGATTTCAGTGGCTAGGCATCCAGTGGGACCTAGTTTCACACAAACTGTCTATTCCACCAGCCAAACGAAGGGAGATAGCCAAAGCCACCAGGCAATTCCTCAAAAACAGGAAAGCCTCTCGCAGAACGCAAGAAAGAATCTTGGATTCCCTTCAATTTCCATCTGTAACAGACCTGCTTCTAAAAACAAAGCTGAAAGACATAAACAGAGTGTGGCGAAGACGAGCCAATATCAAACTCAGGGACAAAGTGTCATTGATTCCTCAAGTGCTAAGGAAAAGACTCCGGCCGTGGTCCACAGTCAAGGGTCTCTCAAAGTCAGTTCCCCTTCAATTTCCCCCTCCAGCCTTAATAATCCACACAGACGCTTTGTTAAGCGGCTGGGGAGGATACTCACCAAAAGAAAAGGTACAGGGTACATGGTCCACAATGTTCCGTCAGTTCCATATAAACATCTTGGAAGCGATGGCAGTATTTCTAACCCTGAAAAAACTTCGCCCCGCCAACCAGGTTCATATCAGGCTGGTGTTGGACAGCACGGTAGTAGTACATTGCATAAACAGAGGGGGTTCCAAATCAAGCCGGATAAACCAAGTGATGATAGCCATCTTCTCACTAGCGGAGAAACACGGCTGGCACCTGTCAGCTACCCATCTAGCAGGGGTCCGAATGTTATTGCAGACTCCTGTCCAGAGCTCCGCTGGAGTCAGAATGGTCCCTGGACAAGGCTTCTTTTGAATGGATCCGCCGGCAGGTTCCGGGCCTTCAGGTGGACTTGTTTGCCACGGAGAGCAATCACAAACTCCCTTGTTATGTTGCTCCCAACCTGGACCCTCAAGCTCACGCCACGGATGCAATGTCCTTAGACTGGAACAATTGGCAGAAAGTTTATCTGTTTCCGCCAATAAATCTACTGATGCCGGTGTTGCACAAGCTCAGGTCATTCGAAGGCCAAGTGGCCTTGGTAGCCCCCAACTGGCCGAAGAGCAATTGGTTCCCTCTTCTTCTGGAGCTCAAGTTACGATGTCATCAATTACCCAAACCACAGCTGACTCAAATAGTGCAAACAAGGACTGTGTCAGCTTCCTCAAAAATTCTGAATGCCCTGGCTTTATGGACTTTATGAAATTTGCCGCTCAAAGAGGGGCGGATATTGATCCCATTAATACTCTGTTTCTTGAGTCAGACAAAAGAGATTCTACCCTCAGACAGTATGACTCAGCAGTTAAAAAGTTGGCATCCTTTTTAAAGGAATCTGAAGCCCAAACCATGACCGCCAATTTGGCAATATCATTCTTCAGGTCACTGTTTGAAAAGGGTCTGGCCCCGGCCACCATAACCACAGCAAAATCAGCTTTGAAAAAGGTGTTTTTGCATGGCTTTAAGATTGATTTAACAGATTCATACTTTTCATCCATTCCGAGAGCATGCGCCCGTTTGCGACCAGTGACCCGTCCTCATACGGTTTCCTGGTTCCTTAATGATGTTCTAAAATTAGCCTCAGAAATTAATAATGATCAATGTTCTTATTTAAATCTGTTAAAGAAGACCTTGTTCTTAATTAGTCTAGCTTCAGGGGCCAGAATTTCAGAACTGCCTGCTCTTTCTAGAGGTGTCAATCACGTAGATTTCCTTCCATCAGGAGAAGTTCTGCTTTCCCAGATCACAGATTCTTAGCAAAAACGAAGACCCTCAGGATAGGTGGTCCCCTGGAAGGTTGTCCTCTTCCACAAGACCTGTCCTTATGCCCAGTCGCTACCCTGAGGGCCTACTTACAAAGAACTTCTCAGTGTTTGTCTGGTCCTCTTTTTATCAGGGAAAAAGGTGGAACACTTTCTTTAAAGGCTATAAGACAACAAATCCTGTACTTTATTAAACAAGCTAACCCGGATTCAGTCCCTAAGGTTCATGATATCCGAGCGGTGGCTACCTCTACTAATTATTTTCACAATATGAATTTCGCTGAATTGAAGAAGTACACGGGTTGAAATCTCCATCAGTGTTTAAACGCCACTACCTGAAATCACTAGAAGCTCTGAAATTCCCTACGGTGGCTGTAGGAGCATTATCCCTCCACCTTAAATTAATCCTTAATCCCTATCCTTTCCTCCCCGCCCGCCTGCCTCATTTATTTGCCCTGCCATTTTTCTCCTGGACCAGACATGCCTCGCAGCCTGGCTCCTAATATTATAATGTACAATCTTGCGGTGTTTGTTTTAAGTATGTGATATGTTATACTCACTGTGATTTAGTTTTAAGGCCGGAGGTACCCTTATAAGTTTTGTCTTTTATTTAGTGTCAGTACCTCGCCACTATAGTATTAATGTTGTATATAGTTGATTCTCATGTCCTTTATTATAGTATAAATTATATCCCTAGTCATAACTCAGTTGTTCTGCTATACCTATAGTATTTAATTATATTTTGGGGATAATTAAAATTATTTTTAATAATGGTGTTTTTATACATGATCACCTAAATTTTTATCAATTTTAGACTTTCACCAAGACTTGGTATGATTCTCTGTTATGATTTCACCGGCTGACACAGGGACGAGCTCAGAAAAGGGATTTTGACAAAGGAAAAATCTATTTCTGAGGGAGGCCCTGTGTCACCCGGTGACCCACCTAGGATCTAGGTTTCCCTCCCTGAATAGGCATGCCAAGCTTGTGGGGGGGTGCTAGCCTGGAATGAGTTCAGATGGCGCTGGGGTCATCGGTTGGCGGGCGGGTGAGTATGGGCGCTGGATCGGCTCCCCACGTTCCGGGGGTTTTGTCAATGGGATATCTTCAGAGTGCGGTCCTGTGGCAGTGACAACAATCACTCACCCTTACCTATACCGACGCGTATTTTATTATAGATGATCGATCTGGGGTAGTAACCCAGCATTCCTGATAGCTTTTTCTCTGGTATATTTAGCAAAGTATTTACCTAGAAATATGTGCTGGATGGATATTTCACCGGGTGACACAGGGCCTCCCTCAGAAATAGATTTTTCCTTTGTCAAAATCCCTTTTGTACTCCTGAGAAGCTATGATGGTCTCTCTCTCTCTCTCTCTCTCTCTCTCTCTCTCTCTCTCTCTCTCACACACACAGGGATTACTCTCTCCTTTAGGAGTTTGACTCGTAGCCTGCACGAGTCTTTTCAGGGGTTGTCAGACTTAGGTCTGAATCCAAAGACTGTCTGGCTTAGCCCTGACATTGAGTCATCTGGGTTAGCCCTGAAATCAGCAAGGTATTGGCGAGTCATCTGGGCACTTGGGTGGACAGGACCTGTTTGTTTGTGATTTCCCCAGATTTTGTAACAAGATAAAGAAGAGTCAGTCACGAACCTGTCTCATTGTCCTCTTTGGAGAACCTCAGTAGGGACTTTTGCAGGATATTACTGAGTTTGGTTGAGTGCTGCAGCACTATCTTGAAGTTAGTACTTGACACCACAGGTTTGGATGTCAACAGCTCTTAGGTTAGTATTAACAGAGCTAAGGAAGGTGTCACAAGTAAACTTCCTCCTGGCTCTGTACGTTGATCTGTGGGCATCTTCTCTTCCAGGACTATTACTGGGTCTTTTGTCAAAAGAATACCACAAGAAATTACTCATAAATGGTTATCGAAGAAATCATGATACAGGAACCAAGAAAATGATAATGGTGAAGATGTACCCTGAGGGATATATGCAAGGATTTGGAATGAAAAACACTAGTAAACAAACAATTATTAGTGGAACAACATTATTTCAGAGAGCACATGAGGCTTGCAGAGTCACTTAACATCCACGATACAGGTTTCACAACAGCAAGAATAATTTAAGCCCATCAGAGAGGAGAGGAGTCTCGTGAGACACGACAGAATGAGCGAAGCAGCTCCGATGAACTGTTGGTTTACAGACACTTATGTGTGGACAACTGGTCGTCTGGAAGACTTGGGAATCAGAGTGTCTGTGGAAATCAGAACCTTAATATGGGCTCAATGTGATTGATGGGTTTGCCATGAACAATAAATTAAAAGCTTCAGTTTTATGTAAATATTTCTAATAATCTTTTACCTTCTCGTATTCCAGACTTTCTGTGCTGGAAGAAGAAGTCGTCGGTTTATGCTGTCAAGGTTTCGGGAATGAATGGGCGTCCAGCGATGAATGTGAGTGCAAGTTCCTGTGAGGTGTTGAATAAGTTCCTAAAACAGCAGATAAAAAATTCTAGATATCAGATTTGTGTATTGTTGAAAGGAGGAAAGGGAGAAAAGGAAGTAATGAAAAATAAATAACAATAGAAGAAAGTGAAAAAGTAGGTCATCTGGTACATAAAAAATGATGTTGAAGGACCAAAGGCCAAAATGAGCATCTTGGAATGTCAGTTGAAGAGCGAGACAGAGGATGCAGTGTCCCCATCTCTCGTCAAGAATGAAAATGGAGGTTTAGTGGGCAGTGATGCCCCAGCCAGCTGTACCTCTGTCTCTGTGGATCCAACGATGGAAATCAAGATGGAAATGAAGACGGAAGTGGAGGTGTTTTATGTGTCCGATGGTGACACGAAGTATCACTGTGAGGATTTTACATCAGCATTCGGAGACGAGGGCAGTTCGCTGCCTGTCAGAAAGGAAGTCGACAAGGGGAAGACCTTATTGGCCCACATGGCGATCCACACGGGGGAGAGGCCCTTTGCCTGCAATAACTGTGGGAAGTCGTTCTCCCATAAATCAGCTCTCAAGACCCACATGGCGATCCACACGGGGGAGAGGCCCTTCGCCTGCAATGACTGTGGGAAGTCGTTCTCCCAGAAGTCAAATCTCAAGAAACACATGGTGAGCCACACAGGGGAGAGGCCCTTCGTGTGCAAGGACTGTGGGAGGCCGTTCTCTCAGAAATCACATCTGAAGACCCATATGTTGATCCACAGAGGGGAGAAGGCCTTCGCCTGCAACGACTGTGGGAAGTTGTTCTCCCATAAATCAGCTCTCAAGACCCACATGACGATCCACACAGGGGAGAGGCCATTCGCCTGCAATGACTGTGGGAAGCCGTTCTCCCTGAAATCAGCTCTCAAGACCCACATGACGATCCACACAGGGGAGAGGCCCTTCGTGTGCAAGGACTGTGGGAAGTCGTTCTCCTGAAATCGCATCTGAAGACCCACATGTTGATCCACAAGGGGGAGAAGGCCTTTGCCTGCAATAACTGTTGGAAGTCGTTCTCCCATAAATCAACTCTCAAGACCCACATGGCAATCCACACAGGGGAGAGGCCCTTCATGTGTAAGGACTGTGGGAAGTCGTTCTCCCAGAAATCACATCTGAAGACCCACATGACACTCCACACGGGGGAGGGGGCCTTCACTTGCAAGGACTGTGGGAAGTCATTCTCTCAGAAATCAAGTCTTAAGACCCACATGGCGATCCACACAGGGGAGAGGCCCTTCATGTGTAAGGACTGTGGGAAGTCATTCCCCCTAAAATCACATCTGAAGACCCACATGGCATTCCACACGGGGAAGGGGGCCTTCACCTGCAAGGACTGTGGCAAGTCATTCTCCTGGCAATCGCATCTTAAGACCCACATGGTGATCCACACAGGGGAGAGGGCCTTCGCTTGCAGCGACTGTGGGAAATCGTTCTTCCTGAAATCGAGTCTCAAGAAACACATGGCGATTCACACGGGAGAGAGGCCATTTGTGTGCAATGAGTGTGGGAAGTCGTTCTCCCAGAAATCGAGTCTCAAGAAACACATGGTGATCCACACAGGGGAGAGGCTCTTCGTGTGCAATGAGTGTGGGACGTCGTTCTCCCAGAAATCGAGTCTCAAGAAACACATGGCAACCCACACGGGGGAGAGGCCCTTCACCTGCAATGACTGTGGGAAGTCATTCTCTCAGAAATCAAGTCTTAAGACCCACATGGTGACCCACACAGGGGAGAGGGCCTTTGCCTGCAATGACTGTGGGAAGTCGTTCATCCTGAAATCGCATCTGAAGACCCATACGAGGATCCATCTTGAGGAGAAGCCATTTGCTTGCTAAGAGTGTGGGGAAAATATTTTCCTGGAGGAACAGCCTGGAACGACATTTCCAGATTCAGGAAGGAGAGACTCGATCGGCACATGAGGATGCTTGAAAGTCACCGATTGACTGCGAGCTGTCTCCCAGTGATTCATTGACCTGAGTCACTGAAACTGGCTGTACGATTCATTTTTCTTCTTTTGTAAGTCACATTACGAATTTGACCCCCATAGGCTAATTACTGTAGTTATGTAGTTATTGAATTTACAGTTTACAATTTAATAAATTGTTTTTCTAACAATGCTTGTATTTAAGTGGTCCTTCCAATATGAAGATTGACCTAGAGGCTCTCGGAAGCCATTCTTAAAATCTGTTCATATCCATCAACAACTTCCCTCTCGGGATAAGGTACAACAAAGAATTCGCTAAGGGAGACGTGAGGCAGAATTTGATGATGAAGGGAATCATAGTAGCTGGTATGACAGGGACTTTGTCTCATCCAAGGGACGATTTGTGTTTGATTGCTAAGCAACAAAAGAAAACGGGAAATAGAACAGTTCGAACGGCTCGTCAGACCGATTCAGACATCCAGCAACACTGACACCAAGAGTACCAGAAAAATAAGTAAGGAATATGGCCATACATTAATGTAGATGAATATATATATATATATATATATATATATATATATATATATATATATATATATATATATATATATATATATATATATATATATATATATATATATATATATATATATGAATGTCTTTTCCTGTAATACTACAGTGTAATATGAAAATAAGAAGGCCCATAAAACACTATTTAAACGTTGAAACCATATATTTCGGGCACTTGTTTCTGTGCCCCTGTTCACTGGTAGAATATGGACAGGTGGAAAGTTACAATGGTATATATACAAAAACATGAAGGTGTGGCCTTAGGCCTCCGATGTTAAGGAGGTGGCGTTTCTTAAGAAGGAGGAGATTGACCAAATTCCCTAGTGGTTTTTGGCCTCATTAGCTCCCGTTTGGCGATGGATCTGGCGGTCGCGTTTCTTGGGTCATCTTCTTCAAAAGGGGTCCGAGGAATAAGGTGTCAATGGCGTCCGATTTCCAATGTCCTCCTGACAGGTTCATATTGTTGGTTTGATTGATGATAGCAGATTCAGCATCTTTCTTTTGTACGGACAGCTACTCTTGAAAACCAACTCCGCCCCACTCCAGTTAATGACATGCCCTGTATTTCTAATATGTAGGAAAATTCCCGAACTCTCCGAAGCGTAACGTACTGATCTTTTGTGCTCTGTTATTCTTTGTGAGAGCGATCTACCTGTCTCGCCTACATAGATGTCATGACAATTACTACACGGTATCTTGTAAACTCCGGCTTCTTCCCTTTTGTTATTTAAGTATACGTTAACGAGTTTAACTCGATGGATTTGGGATAATGGAAAATGAAAGGATTATTAGAACTGAGTTGCTCGGTGGCCTTTTGGATGTTTTCATCGTATGGAAGCTTTATTTTGTTGTTGAAATCTATTTGTCTGTTGTGAGTGGGACCTCTGTAGTATATTTTATTTGCTTTATTAATAGCCCTCTCGATAATGTGTGGTGGATAGAGCAGTTGCGTTAGGTGTTGGCGGATCGTGTTAAATTCTTGATCCAGGTACTCATTTGAACATATCTTAAGTCCTCTGAGGAATAGGTTGCACCCTACCATGATTTTCTGGAGACGTCGTGGTAGCTTAAGAAATGAATGCAGGAGACAGCGAAGGTGGGTTTTTATATACTGTAAATGCATACCTGTTCTGTTTTCTTATGATCAGTACATCTAGGAAACGGCAGTTTTCCGTCCTTTTCCCATTCTGTTTTAAATTTTATGGTCGGAACTAGCGAATTTAGCCTATTAAAAATTCATTAAAGTCCCCAGCTATTGTCCCAGAAAGTAAAGATATCATCTACGTATCTAAGCCAGATCATATTATGGGGTTTGATAGACGACAAAAGTTCTGTTTCGAAATATTCCATGTACAAGTTTGCTAGAAGGGTGATAGGGGACTTCCCATGCTACAGCCAAATTTTTGTATGTAAAAATTACCATTGAAAGAAAAACACGTTGTTAGTTACACAGAGGTTGATAAGTTTTAAAGTTTTATCTATGCCAAAGAGGAAAATGGTCTTCATATGGTTGTAACTTCCTCTCTAAGAAAAACAACACGTCGGCAATCGGGACTTTAGTAAATAATGAATCACGTCTAGACTGAGCAGTTTGATGTTGTTTGAGGGGATGTTTAAACTATTAAATTTTTGTATGAAATCTTCTGCATGTTTGACGTGGGAGGATGAGAAGGTTCCTAGAAAGGGTGATAACAAGTCTATGAGCCATTTTGATAATTTGTACATGAAAGAGCCCCTGCTAGATATTATGGGGCGTAGAGGAATCCCCATCTTTATGTGTTTTCGGGAGGCCGTAAAAATAGGGGAGAGAGGGGTTGATTACCTTGAATGTCTCTAGTAATTCTATGTCTTTTTATTGCCCCTATGGTTCTAACTGATTTGTTAAACTGAGCAGCAATATTTGTTGTGGGATCTTTCGTTAATTTGTCGTAGGTCTCCGCATCGTTTAGAAGTTCTTGAACTTTATTGATGTATGTCTCCTTGTCTAACAGAACTATTTTCCCGTCTTTGTCAGATTTTGTGATGATGATATCCCCTTTTTCTTAAGCTAACTAATGCAGAAGATTTCATACTAAAAAATTTAATAGTTCAAACATCCCTCAAACAACATCAAACTGCTCAGTCTAGACGTCGATTCATTATTTACTAAAGTCCCGATTGCCGACGTGTTGTTTTTCTTAGAGAGGAAGTTACAACCATAGGAAGACCATTTTCCTCTTGGCATAGATAAAACTTTAAAACTTATCAACCTCTGTGTAACTAACAACGTGTTTTCTTTCAATGGTAATTTTACAAACAAAAATTTGGCTGTAGCATGGAAGTCCCCTATCACCCCTTCTAGCAAACTTGTACATGGAATATTTCGAAACAGAACTTTTGTCGTCTATCAAACCCCATAATATGATCTGGCTTAGATACGTAGATGATATCTTTACTTTCTGGGACAATAGCTGGGGACTTTAATGAATTTTTAATAGGCTAAATTCGCTAGTTCCGACCATAAAATTTAAAACAGAATGGGAAAAGGACGGAAAACTGCCGTTCCTAGATGTACTGATCATAAGAAAACAGAACAGGTATGCATTTACAGTATATAGAAAACCCACCTACGCTGTCTCCTACATTCATTTCTTAAGCTACCACGACGTCTCCGTAAAAATCATGGTAGGGTGCAACCTATTCCTCAGAGGACTTAGGATATGTTCAAATGAGTACCTGGATCAAGAATTTAACACGATCCGCCAACACCTAACGCAACTGCTCTATCCACCACACATTATCGAGAGGGCTATTAATAAAGCAAATAAAATATACTACAGAGGTCCCACTCACAACAGACAAATAGATTTCAACAACAAAATAAAGCTTCCATACGATGAAAACATCCAAAAGGCCACCGAGCAACTCAGTTCTAATAATCCTTTCATTTTCCATTATCCCAAATCCATCGGGAGTTCGCTCGTTAACGATACTTTAAATTACAAAAGGGAAGAAGCCGGAGGTTACAAGATACCGTGTAGTAATTGTCATGACATCTATGTAGGCGAGACAGGTAGATCGCTTCGCAAAGAATAACAGAGCACAAAAGATCAGTGCGTTACGCTTTGGAGAGTTCGGGAATTTTCCTACATATTAGAAATACAGGGCATGTCATTAGCTGGAGTGGGGCGGAGTTGGTTTTCAAGAGTAGCTGTCCGTATAAAAGAAAGATGCTGGAATCTGCTATCATCAGTCAAACCAACAATATGAACCTGTCAGGAGGACATTGGAAATCGGACGCCATTGACACCTTATTCCTCGGACCCCTTTTGAAGAAGATGACCCAAGAAACGCGACCGCCAGATCCATCGCCAAACGGGAGCTAATGAGGCCAAAAACCACTAGGGAATTTGGTCAATCTCCTCCTTCTTAAGAAACACCACCTCCTTAACATCGGAGGCCTAAGGCCACACCTTCATGTTTTGTATATATACCATTGTAACTTTCCACCTGTCCATATTCTACCAGTGAACAGGGCACAGAAACAAGTGCCCGAAATATATGGTTTCAACGTTTAAATAGTGTTTTATGGGCCTTCTTATTTTCATATATATATATATATATATATATATATATATATATATATATATATATATATATATATATATATATATATGTATATATATATATATGCTTAAAAATCACAAGGTGCACATGACTTCAGTGTACTGTATAAGCCAATCCCACAGAAAATGACAGGCAGAAAGAAGTTCAGTACTTTCAAGTTTATTAACGCATTTTCTGGGTACAAAATGAGACACAGATAAAAAGAAGGTTACAAAGTAAACAAAAGAACAAGATTACCAGATGGTCAGTTGTCAAAGGGTAATAAACAGACAGATAATCTAGGATAATCAGGGATCAAGCGGTCACAAAACCAGAACGATAGACCAAACTTCTGCCTGTCATTTTCTTGCTGGATTTTTATATATATATATATATATATATATATATATATATATATATATATATATATATATATATATATATATATATACATACATATATATATATATATATGTATATATGTATGTACAATACAGCATATATAGACAAATTAAATATATTCATGCAGCTTGGGAGAAATGATATCAGAATTTGGTCTAAACAGAAGCACTGATTTTCAATGACTGGAAGTACAACATAGATGACTTGAGGGAATTAACAAGTAAAAAATGCGGCAAAGTTTCTTTGGCACAATTGAGTTTTCTGTACAGTGTATAATGCTGTATGAAACTCTCAGCCATGACCCATGAATCTTTCAGCCATGTCCTGATGGTGGCCGGTGTTGTTGGCGCCTATAGTGTTGCCAGACACATGATCATGACTAACCTTAACCTTAAACAAAATAGAAAGTGATTAGGAGGCTAGAGGGCTGCAATTTGGTATGTTTGATGATTGGAGGGTGGATGATCAACATACTAATTTGCAGCCCTCTAGCCTCCTCAATAGTTTTTAAGATCTGCTTTCCCTGTTGGCAGGTCGGGCTGAATTAGATTGATCCCACCTCCTTAAAATTTTGTCAGTCGAGCTAATTCAGGTGTTCAGGGAGTGTATTGCAATATGAAGTTTTCATAATAAAACTAATATTGTAATACTACCTGAACACCTGAATGATTCCAGCCCTCCTTCCCACTTCAATTTGAATAGTGAAGGACACAATTGAGGATCTCGGCCTTACTCGGCCGGGACTTGCAGCAGCGTTGCCAAAGGTACTTCAGGTAACTCATTTTGACAAGATTTTCTTGTAAGCGTTGGTAACGCTGACAGTTAATTACCCACTCAGTGGACAAAAGTTATGGGGACTTAGTTCGGTCTGGTAGGTGACCAGGGCTAATTCAGGTGTTCAGGTAAGTATTTCAATATTAGTTTTATTATGAAAACTTAATTTTTCCTAACATACAAACCTGAAGGTCTTTACATAAATGGCCCACCTCAAGCCACCCCTCATTCTGCTACCTGGGCCAAAAGGTAAAGTGAACGCATAATGATGGGACTGGATAGACTCCCACCCTACCGTCAAAAGTTAAACACCCTGTTTGAAGTTAAACGGAAATTTTCCCAGCTCACACTGCAAATATATCCATATGTAAAGACCTTCAGGTTTGTATGTTAGGAAAAATGCAAAGTACTGAAAATTTATAGTTTTCCACCTGTGCAGCATTGAAAACCCATAGGCTTTTACTGTATTCATTTTATTTATGTATTTATACATTCATGTAGATTTTGGTGGGCTGCAGGTAAATGTGGATAATGCCAGGTCACAGACAGTGCATATGCAGGTACAATAATTGAGGAAATACTGTAATATGAAATTTTCTTTGGTATACAAAGCAAAACCTCATATCATATATCCCCATCTCAACCAGCCCTCTTTGTTTGTCAGGCCAAAAAGAAGAAGTGCTTGGTGATGGCATGGGAGTGAGGGAATTCCCTCACTCACTCTTCTTAACCACCAGTTAACCCTTTTCCAACTTGCACTGAAAGATACTCCTTCATAAAAAGCTCTGGTTTCTATGGCTCTGAAATAATTTCTAATATTTGAGGAAATGTAGCAGCACATACCTTCCAAGACTGCCATCAGTGTTGCTGGTCTTAATAGCTACTCATGTATTGTATCTGCAGTAACAATCAGTGAAACTTAATTTGAAAACTTTCATCTCTCTTGAAATTACCACTCAATTCACCCTTACTGTTTTTTCTTCTTATTGTCTACTGCATCTGTGGATAATATGGTGTTATGTATAACCGGATCACATATAATCAAGCATTTACTGTACTGTATACCCTTCGAGGGTCCTGTGTTACCCCACAAAATTCTTATGCTGGTCTTGTATTTTCTATTCCTGGCCTGTGATTTGTTAATAAGGATATGTTCATAAGTAATAGTGCTGTAATGTTAAGCTGAGAAGGTTTACAGATGTGAGAGGGTGGGCGTCAATATTAACTGTTAATCTGTTGTTGCCTTGTGGCCTCAGGAAAGTTTTGATGCTGTGTCTGGACAACATTTGGTTAGATTGTATTAATATTTGGATACTGGCAAATGCACCTTTTAATTAGCGTGAGACCTTTATAGGAACCTGAATTAAATTTGATTATTTTGCTTCAGTTTTGGCATTCTGTTTCCTAACTCTGCTGTGTTGTATTCTTTGATTTCAGATTCTCCCTCAGAAGAACCTTCCTTCCTTCGTCAGTTTTGAGCAGCATCAAGATTTTGGGAATACTTGTGTGTTTGATGGTACTACATGTAACATTACCAATAGCAGCTCTTAAAGTGTAAGAGACAACATTTAATTATTGTACTCCTGCTTTAAAAATGGCAGCAAGAAATAAAATCTGTTCTGAATATTAGATTTGTACATCAGCAATGAAATCTGGTTGTAGCCCTTCAAGGTATTGTACTTAATTTAGGACAGATTTATTGGATAATCATTTGTTAGCAGTTTTGTGTTAAGAGTGTCAATTGAACACATTGTCATTACAGAAGAGGTTATGTATCATTCTTGCCTGTCATTTTTGTATTCACTGAAAATATAAAGAGGTCGATGTATTTTAATGTGACTCAGTTTGTGTGAAGAAGTGTTTAAAGCAGTAGTACAGTAATATCAACCTGTAGCTTATTGGGAAAAGACATTGTGAACATTGAAGGACAAAAAGGATAAAATGAATCCAGAACATTCTTTAGAAATACCTTTGAAAAAGTGAAACTGAAGGTGCATTATCACACCCTTCCATAAATGAAGAAAACAGTAACATGGCTGCTTTTAGTGAAACCAATAGTGGTGACTTTTTGTCTGTGGATCCACTGATGGACATCAAAATAGAGTCAGAGGTGTTCTGTGAGTCTGATGATGATGATGAATATTCATATGAAGAGTCAGTAGTGAATGAAAAAGATCCACCAACTTGCAAAAAGTAAAACAAGAAAGAAGGAATAGTCACAATGGAGAGAAGCCTTTCAGATCCACTGACTGTGAGAAAGCGTTTTACAAGAAAGTTAATCTTACAAGTCATATCACAAATCCTACCAGAGAGAAAACATTGATATGCAATGAGTGTGGGAAAGCATTTTCCCAGAAAAAACATCTTTCAGATCATATGAGAATCCATACTGGAGAGAAGCCATTCATGTGCAAGGAATGTGGGAAAGCATTTTCCAGGAAACCAAATCTTACAGCACATATGAAAATAAATCCATACTGGAGAGAAGCCATTCATGTGCAAGGAATGTGGGAAAGCATTTTCCCAAAAAACAAATCTTACAGTTCATATGAGAATCCATACTGGAGAGAAGCCATTCATGTGCAAGGAATGTGGGAAAGCATTTTCCAGTAAAGAAGCTCTTGGACGTCATATGAGAATACATACTGGAGAGAAGCCATTCATGTGCAAGGAATGTGGAAAAGCAATTTCCAGGAAACCACATCTTACAGCTCATATGAGAATACATACTGGAGAGAAGCCATTCATGTGCAATGAATGTGGAAAAGCATTTTCCAGGAAACCACATCTTACAGCTCATATGAGAATCCATACTGGAGAGAAGCCATTCATGTGCAAGGAATGTGGGGAATCATTTTCCATGAAACCAAATCTTACAGTTCATATGAGAATGCATACTGGAGAGAAGCCATTTGTGTGCAGGAATGTGGGAAAGCATTTTCCCAGAAACAAAATCTTACAGTTCATCTGAGAATGCATACAGGAGAGAAGCCATTCATGTGCAAGGAATGTGGGAAAGCATTTTCGCAGAAACCACATCTTACATATCATATGAGAATTCATACTGGAAAGTAGCCATTTACAGTAAACCCTCAATTATCTGCTGTAATATATCCAAGGCTCTTGTAGAGATTGGAAACTTGAGATTATTTGGAATGATTGATACCTACTGTTAAAATGATCTTATATCTTCATGCCATTAGGTGCAATTGGCATATAAAATAAAAAAGAAATAATGCCTGGCTAACCCTCTGTGACTGTCTCTGTAATGACCTGCTTCCCACCAAGTGGTGTTGGAACGTTTACTTTCTCATCAGAATTCTTCATACCATCTCCTTATGTCCTTATGCATTATTTTTTATCTTGCGTGCCGATTGCACCTAATGGGGCTAAGATATAAGCTAACTTTAGCAGTAGGTAAGTATCCAAATAATTGATTATAGTATCATGAAAATTATCATTTTGCGCTCAATTATTTGCCCGTTTTGTGACTACAGTACTGTACAGTATATGCTTATAAACAATGCAGAATACTCTACAGTACTGTACTGTACACTTAATGAAAACCTAACTGTACAATATTGTTTACTGAATAAATGTATAAAAAATTTAACACAGAAATTCTCTCCCTCTCTCTCTCTCTCTCCTCCATGTTCGCACAACTGGTACTGTTTACATGGGCCAAACTTGGAAAATCTCTCTCTTCTTTTTAATAAGAATAACCCTTGGGAAGAAAGAGAAATGTGCAAATGCACAGCATCTTGATGCATTCATGTATATATATGCACGTTTTTTTACACATATATGTAGTGTTAACACATGCTCATTTGATATTGAAAGTAGCTACTGTTTTGTACTGCATTTTGTTACCTCCACATTAAAACTAATAAACATTTCATTCTGTTATTTATTTGGTGTGGCATAAAAATGTTCATCCAAAACATCTGAAGCTGCTGGAGCTGAGGCTCGTATATTATTGGTTGAAATGACTTTTGAAATATGTTTTCCACCATATTTACTGAAAAATACTGATTGATGCAATGACATTAATTACATTCCATTAAAGGGTATTGACTTTATCACGTATTGTAAATCGAGTTCTTACTCTGAATGTGAGAAATTTATAGAAACAAGGTGACACAGGAAGAGTTCTCTAAGGTATGGAAATCAGTCCTTGAGTGCTGGCAAAAGTGAGAGAGATAGAGACTGCAATTGGCATTACCTTGGAAGGCTAAAAAAGAAAAATTACACTTCACATTTGCCTAATTGATAACAAGAGCTTTTGAACCTGCTGAGTGAAGAGAGAGAGAGAGAGAGAGAGAGAGAGACTTACAGGTATCATGTACAGTAGTTTTCAAATGGTTACAACTGAATGAGCAGCAAACAAGATCTAAATGCAATGCCTAATCGTTTTGTTGTCCTGTTGACTTATGTGAGTATGAAGTAACTGTTGCCCCCAACGCATTCTAATTTAATGTTTAGGACCGATTGAAAATGGACAAGAACTAAAGCAATACGTAGTCTTTTGTTTGTGTTGTATGGACAGGCAATACCTTTAAGTACTTCACCATACAATTAAATTCATATTGTACAAAGTTTAGTTGATTTGTTGGTTACATGTAAATTACTCTTTGCAACCAATTATATGAATGCTGTAGTATCTGGTTACTACCTTTCTGTTGCATTGTGCATGATCTACGATGACAAGTTTATGTCCCATAATAAAATGTGATTGATATAATTGTGTGTAACATTAAACATATTGCATTGAGTGTTTGGAAGGTTTCAACCATTGATATATGATTGCCTAAGTTGAAGGTGATTATAAGGGGTTTTGATCAGGAAGGATTCCTAAGTTTTGTATGCCATACCATATACAGAAATAGCGATAAATAACCCAGAGAGGAAAGAGAAAGGCAAGCAAGCACACAGCAAGTGTGTGTTGTAATTAACTTAAGTATGATGCATATGTGTGTACTTAAACAGTTTTGATGCAACATGACTGGGCAGTTTAAACTGATGTGTTATTTTGTAATGTGTTCTTTAAGTTTTTCAGTTCACTGGTATTGCAACTTGAGAAAAGCCCTTACTTAATGTAAAATCATTTTGTTCATAAATTTAAGTCATAAATTCATTGTAAGGTTTTTGGAGTTCTGCATCAGAGGGGAAATGGAAGAGAGAGAGAGAGAGAGAGAGAGAGAATGGGAGGACAAACAGAAGCAGCCAACGAGAGATGGAAACTTCTATGACATGGTCACGACACTCAGCCACTCAAAAGTAATGAAAGAAATGACTTGTAATGACATTTTTGCTTTTTATCCAATAACAGTCGTGAAAGCTCCCGAACAGATAAAACCTTGCCCACTCATCCCCATTCAGGTGTCCTGGCCCTCTGGGACATTTATTTCATAAGTCCTCACTTAGTCCATTAACTAAAGAAACCAGTGACTGTTATGCATGTCTTTTATGTAAGCCCTAGTGATGGTCTGTATCTTATGCACCTGATCAGTGCAGAAAGTAAGCGTGTGGGTCTGGTATGGAAGCACTAGAGACCTTATGTAACCCTCAGCATGGGAAGTCTTGTATTGTCAACTTGATCAAGTTTTCAGTGTTACCATCTACAGTACAGGAGTCCTTGGTTATGACGGTCTCGACATACGTCGATCCGATCTTACGACGCTAAGAATTCTTCACTTTTTTCATTTTTATAATTTTTTAATGTTAAGTACTGTATTTATTGCCAATTATCATTTTTATCACTTTATCTTGTGTATCTAGATTGTGTGAGTTGAAATAAAGAATACGGTACTGTATTATTATTATTACCATTATTTTTATTAAGATCAGACTTAAAGTGGATTCGACTTGAGTTGCTGCCTCAGGAACGGATCTCCATCGTAACTCAGGGACTGCCTGTATTGCTTCTTATGTTTTCGTAGTATCGAATACTATTTGAATCACCTCGCAACATGTGATAAGTTATCATGCTCCGATGTTTTGTATCAAACCAATTGTATTTTTTTGTACACTTATTTTTTACACTCTCTCCACAGTGTTGCCTATCAATAAACCCTACCCTGGACATTTTTGAGACTAATTCTTTACCATTTCAAGTAAATATTGAAGTAGTAGTATCAGTAAATGGTTTACTATTTACTCATGACTATCAACATTAAAGTGACTTTGTACTGAATAAAAAGCAAACAGATTTTCCCATAACCCAAGAAATAATCTTCTTCAGGAGCTTTTCCTAGTAAGGAATAAAACTACATTTTTCAAAACACAGAAATACTATTGTCATCTAAAGGATGGACTCAAAATAGCAAGTTATTTTCATGAATACAAACTGAATTGTCCATTCAGTTCATAACAAGGTTGTTAGGTAGTTAACTATTGGCAGTAAGGTGGTAGTCCCACCCCTCCGCCCGGCAATGCGTCACTTACCTTCTGGCTGTTGGTCAAGACACACTCATCTCACTCGCTGCTGCCCGACAAACCTGTTTTCCTCAATGCGCTCATGCCACCCATATAAGAGTGTAGGATTCTGAATTGGGTCAAAATATCTTTGACACTTCCATGACTCCCGTAGGGGTTAGTGCCTTCAGCGCACCTCAAGCAGTGTACTGTAGGCATTACTTGATAAGATTCTTTGTTGTGCCCCCTTCCTTAGGCCCCTAGCTGCTATAACCCCTTTCATTATTTTAATGTACCTCTGTTCATATTCTCTTTATCCCATCTTACTTTCCTCAACCTCTCCTGACAATTGTTGCAAAGTGCTTCTTCTTCAACTGCAAAAGGTTTTCCTCCTGTTAAGCCTCTCAAACCTCTCTCTTCCTCTCAGCACTGAATGACCTCATCAGAGGTCCCAGCGCTTGCTTGGCCTCTGGCCTGAATTTTATATTCCACTTCCAGTTTCTGTTGAAGGAAGGAAGGGGTGAGGAGGAACGTTGGTCAGGAAAGCTGTGGGTATGGAAGTATGAGGAAGGCCCAGGAGTCCTGGAGAAAGAGAAGAGCAGAAGACCCAGACTGTATGGGAGTTCAGGCAGAAAGAGCGCAGGACAAAAGAGTAGGGAGAGAGAGAACTCATATCATGTCTAACCCCTTTAAAGGGTAAAGCTAACGTCAAGACATTTATGAAGGTGACGAGATTGTAGGAACTATGCTTGCCATGAAAACAAATCTTCTCATCTTGGCCACAACTGAAATGTGGAACAGTCTGTCCATTGCAGTTGTGGAATGTTCTGATTCCTGATGTTTAGGTGACTTGCAGTGTCATTCCTTTTCTCTCTCTTCTCTCTCTCTCTCTCTCTCTCTCTCTCTCTCTCTCTCTCTCTCTCTTCTCTCTCTCTCTCTCTCTCTCTGTCTTGAATTTTTATTGGTTTTATTTCAAATGAAAAAACTGTGAAGTTCAAAGATGTACGTTTGAGGTCATGTAATGTTGAAACTGACCTTCTTAGTCACAGTCAAAAGTGTGATTGAAAGCCATTTTCAGAGGCAAAATAACTCATGTCTGTGATGAATAGTGAAAGATCATCTTTCATTTATGTTTTGATAATGAAAATGATCACATAAGGGCAATATTAGACTAATACGGTCAGTAAGAAACAATACCAAGCTGCTCTTATGACTAAAACGAAATAGAGATTGAAATACGTAAAATAAGATATTAAATATATATATATATATATATATATATATATATATATATATATATATATATATATAATGTATATATATATATTATATATATATATATAATTTATTAAATTTGAATATATACAAATGAATAATAAGTAAAAAGTGCGCTAAAGTTTCTTTGGCGCAATCGAGTTTTCTGTATAGCATATAATGCTGTATGAAGCGCTCAGCCACGACCAATTAAACTCTACTGTCGTCCGGTGGTGACCTCAACCACGGCCCACGAAACTGCCATGGTCCGGTGGCGTCTTGTGTTGTTGGTACTTATAGCAGTGCCAGAAGTACGATTATGGCTAACTTTAACCTTAAATAAAATAATAACTGCTGAGGCTTGGGGCTGCAATTTGGTATGTTTGATGACTGGAGATTGATGGTCAACGTAAGCCTACCAATTTGCAGCCCTTAGCCTCAAGTTTTTTTAAAAACCCAATCAGTGTGTGGAGCAGCCAGTCCAACTTGCTGCCGGTCTCAAGTCGGATAAATGGGGAGAGTTGCTGCTTGGTTTAGCCAACCAAGTATGAAAACAGTGGCAAAACTAAATAATGAGCCTCTAGTTGACGATGGAATGCAACAGGGCCAGGGCATACCTTTCAAGCAATGCGCTGCAGTGTCCCCTGACAGCAGCGAGAAATATGCAAAGGGTACTGCAGACAGTCACGACTGTGGCTAAAGAAGTTAGTGGGAGAAAGGATTAGAAAAGAAGGAAAGGTGAGAATTGGAAATTGGAATGCTGGTAGCCTCATAGAAAAGGAAGAGAGTTGGTTGATGTCATGCAGAGAAGGAAAATTAGGACTCTGCCTATACAAGAGCCTAAAATGGAAGAGGATAAGTGCAAGAAAGCTTGGAGAAGGATATAAAGTTTACTACGCAGGGGAAGAGACAGGGAGAAATGGGGTAGAATTATTCCCCATCCAGAGTTGCAGGAGAATGTCACAGAGGTCGTGTAATCAGTGATAGGCTCTGGGCTTCAAAGTTTGTGAAAGATAAGAGAGTATGGCATATCATCTTGGTATACGCCCCTCAACAAGGGTATAGTGAAGAGGAGGAGGAGGAATTCAGAGGGAAATTGGAGGAATATATCGAAAGAGTACCAAGAAGTGAACTATTAGCGTTATCTGGGGACACGAATGCCCATGTAGGTGAGAGTTCTGGTGGCTTTGAAGGAATACATGGAGGAAGAGGTTTTATAGAAGAAGAAACCAAGAAGGTGATAGATTGTTGGAATTAGCAGAAGCTATGAATCTGGTAGTTTGAATACACATTTTGAGAAAAGAAGTCATCTGGTAACATACAAAAAGTGGACAAAATGAGACACAAATTGATCGTCTTTTGGTTAGAGGGAAGACAAGAAAATCATTATGGCTTGTAAGGTACTGTAATTCCAAATGAATCTGTTTTAGCTCGACATAAACTGGTAGTGGCAGATTTTAGGTTGAAAACAATAAGACAAAATATGGGGAGACTGAGGCATTCCTGTGTCCCTGTGGAGGTTGGCCTCCATCAGGGATCAGCTCTGGGTCTATTCTTGTTCCTCGTCATTATAGACACACTGACACCAGAATTTGGAAACAACGATGAACGGTGGGAACTGATTTAGTCATTTTAGCAGACACAGAAGAAGAACTGCAAAAAAGGTTTTTAGCGTGGAAAGGAGCCCTGGAAAGGAAAGGATTGAAAGTGAACATTGGAATGACAGAGTTAATGATTAGTAATAGAGAAGGACATGAAGAAATAAACATTCAAGTGGAAGATGTTACAGTGCTAAAGCAGAACACTGTGTTTCACTACTTGGGATCAATAATAACAGAGGAGGGAGGTACTGAGAAAGCAGTGAGACAGAGAGTGAAAGAAGCATGGCGGAAATGGAGAGAAGCAACTGGAGTTGTTTTAGACAAGAAAATGCCATTAAGGCCCAAAATGAAGATTTATAAGACAGTTATCAGGCCTGTACTATTATATGGGGCAGAAACCTGGCCACTTAAGAGGAAAGAGGAGCGACTGTTGGAGAGAACAGAGATGAGGATGGTGAGGTGGATTGCTGGAATATCACCACTGGAAAGGAGGAGGATTCAAGATGTAAGAAGAATGTGTGGTATATGTAACATAAAGGAGAAGGCAGGGAAGCTCGTTTGAGATGCTATGGCCGTGTAATAAGAAGAGAGGAGGTGTGAAACCAATCAAGAGAGCTAAGAGCATGCCAGTGATGGGGAGGAGGAGTGTGGGGCATCAGTGGATCAGGTGGATGTGGTGAGCAGGGGTATGGGGTGAAGTGGGACTGGGGAAGAAGATTGCATGGAGTAAGAAACAGATGGAGAAAGTTGACTCAGGTGGCTGACCCTCCTGCTATAAGGTGGGACTAATAAGTTCGAAAGAAGAAGAAGATATTTTTTTAAGAATTTGAGAATTTGCTCAGTCATTTTTATCATAAGACTTTGGGAGGACTCTGTGGGAAAAATCATCACCCGATGTACAGTAGTGCTACGAAGTAAACGCCAGCTTCTTCTTCTTCACTCATTAAATTTTAAAGTCAACAGAAAACAGATGCTAATATTGACTTTCAATCTTGTTAACGTAAAGTTGAAATTCATTCTAAATTGTAACTATGCAAGGTTATTTTATTTATTAAAATACGATGCAATGTAACAGGAAATCACAGGGACGTATGAAGTGGCCAAAGAATGCTGGGACCTGTAACTTTATTCTAGATTTCATGAAGGTCGCCATTCTGGAGAGCGACCGTGAAGACAGTCCACCTTCTTCCCGATACTTGTTCTTTTCAGCCTTTTCTGGAATCGAGGAGGTTACAAAGTATTTAGATGGTTGAAGAAAAAGAATTTTTCTCAAATAGGAAACTTTTTATGAGAAAGAAATCTGGGATATCGAATCTGTTTTGGCAGCCTTATTATTATTTCTGGTCCCTGGTTCCTCAACCATCCTAAGCCTTAGCTGCTCCTCCTCTTCCTCCACAAACACAGTTGCTGGCACACTCCACACTATTGCGTGAGGTGCTACACAGCTATTTATTCCCTTTATAGTCATTCAAAATGTTTATTTTAATTTTTGTCCATTACCCTTTTCAGGAACAATAAGAGGTCTGGAAAATTAGAGATGTTTGTAAACTAGACATTACAAAATATTGTAATGTGAGGGGCAGACCTTCTTAACAGGAAGGATCAGGTCCTTCCCACAGAGTGGACTCTCCATTCAGAAGTTTAATGAAAGCTGTGGAACCTGTGGGGAAGGCCGAATATCGACCTATTTGCAACCCACTGGAATGCAAGACTGGAAAACTACTGCTCTCCGGATCGGACCAGAGAGCAGTTGCTCATGACAGTCTTCTCCTAGAATGGACAGGATTAGACGGGTATGCTTTTCCCCATTCAAGATCCTGGGAGAAGTGGTAAGGAAGTTTGCGTCGTCGGAAGGGGCGAGACTGACCCTGGTAGCTCCCGTTTGGCCAGCTCAAGATTGGTTCACAGAGGTACTGGAATGGATAGTAGATTTTCCCAGATCGCTTCCACACAGGAACGATCTTCTCAAACAGCCCCACTTCAACAGATTCCACAAGAATCTCCCCGCTCTCAGTCTAACTGCCTTCAGACTATCGAAGGTCTGGTCAGAGCGAAGGGGTTTTCGCACAAAGCTGCGAAGGCTATTGCAAGAGCCAGGAGATCCTCAACCCTTCGCGTCTACCAGTCGAAGTGGGAGGTCTTTAGAAGATGGTGCAGGACCAATAAGATATCCTCTTCCAGTACCTCTGTGACAAACATTGCTGATTTCCTTATCTTCCTGAGGGAACAATGCAACCTCGCTGTATCCACAATTAAAGGATACAGGAGTATGTTATCATCAGTTTTCAGACACAGAGATCTGAATATCTCTGAAAACAAAGACCTTCATTATCTTATAAGGTCTTTTGAAACGTCGAAATTCATGACTTCGAAACCTCCCAGTTGGAATCTAGGCATAGTCTTGAAATTCTTAATGTCTAAGAAATTCGAACCTCATCAAGCTTCCTTCAGGGATCTCACCAGGAAGTCACTTTTCCTCCTTGCCCTCGCCTCAGCTAAGAGAATAAGTGAAATACAAGCCTTAGACGGTAAAGTTGGTTTTAAGGAAGGTTCGGCTATATGCTCCTTTAAACCATTCTTCCTAGCGAAGAATGAGAATCCTTCTAAACCGTGGCCAAGAACCTTTGAATTAAAAGGTCTTTCTTCAGTGATGGGACATGAGTTGGAGAGGACTCTATGCCCTGTCAGGAGCCTTAAATTCTACTTAGAAAAGAAGAAATTACTGGGAGGATCGGTGAAAGTCTTTGGTGCTCTGTCAGGGATCCTTCACGAGCGATCTCAAAGAATGCGCTTTCCTTTTTTATTAAGGGCGTCATCAGGGAAGCGCATATCTCGTGTGAGGATGAGCACTTTAAGCTCCTTAGAGTGAAAGCACACGAAGTGAGAGCCATTGCTACATCCTTGGCTTTTCACAAGACGTTGTCTCTCAGTCTATTATAGAGGCAACTTATTATTGGTGTAATTCAACGTTCGCATCTCATTACTTACAAGATATTAGAGTAACATTATGATAAGTGCTTCTCTCTAGGAGCATACGTATCTGCGGATTCGGTGCTGGGACAGGGAGCTGAATCCAATCCTATTTAGTTTAGTTAATTCAGTTGTTTTTTAAGGCTTGGTGGTGTGTGTTTTTATGGTTGGTTGAAAGAGGGTGGTGGAGTTATGCTTCCCCTTTCAATTCTTATCACTAACAAGGTTAGGATTGGTCAGGTGGTCGGGATTGGTTGTCATGTTCCTTGTATTTTTTATGGACACCTAGCTCTGTCATATAAGAGGGATAGCCCCCATTGATACGATTCAGGTGTAGGCTCGGTCATGTAAGTGGGTCAGCCCCCTTTGACACGATCCGCTATAGGCTCGGCCATGTTAGTGGGTCATCCCCCATTGGCACGATCCAGAAGGGCTGTCAGTCACAGGTCACATCCTCGCTGAAGCTCCTGAGGCAAGCAGACTCATAGACAGTATCCATGAAGTCTTCTGCCCAATCAGGTAAGAACCATGGTTTTTTGTTTATCCTACAACATATGTTGTTTCCCGTTTTTTAGTTATTTACTGTATCTTGCCCTCCTCCAAGGGTGCCATTCAGCTAAGTATATATCTGACGGGTAAGTTGCATGTACAAAAATGATATTTTTATGATAAAATAAAGTTTTGTACATACTTACAATGAAGCAGATATATACGACATGTCTAACCGCCCAGCCTCCCCTCAGGAGACAGGTGGAAGAGAAAATCTGATTAGAAAACGGGAATGGTTCCTATTCCCGCCACCCAGCGGCGGGTATGGTAGATCACCTGACCTACCTGTGCGTGTGCTGCGAGTTTTGAAATTCTGTCGGGAACGTCGGAGACTATAGCTAAGTATATATCTGCCGGGTAAGTATGTACAAAACTTTATTTTATCATAAAAATATCATATTGAGACGCACTTTTCTTTTATCATTTGTCAAGATAATTAACTTCCAGATACTACACTAGGTCTAATCCCTCTGCTGTGATTCAAGTTAGATTTAACTAAAACCAGACTAACGACTAATTTCTTGTTTCTCAGGTTCTCTGGGCTTTACGAACAACTGATCTCGTCAGAGCCATGACAAGGCATCTTCAAGATCCGATTTTCCTACACCAATAATGTCAAGAGGCCACTTACTCCCTATTGGTAAGGAATGTGCACATCCCTTTTTTGACCTGATCAAAGATTAGGAAGCATATGGTTCAGTACAGTAATGGATTCCCATGTCTCATCAGAATAAAATCCCGTAGGGTGGGAGTGCCATCATTACACCTCATGCGGTGCACTGTAGGCATTACTTCATAGTCTTTGCAGCATCCCTTTGGCCCCTAGCCGCAACTCCTTTCGCTGCTTTTACTGTACCTCCTCTCATATTCTCTTTCTTCCATCTAACTTTCCTCAACCCTCTCCTAACAATTGATTCATAGTGCTTCTTCAATTGCTTTGAGGTTATCCTCCTGTTACACCTTCCAGAACTTTTTACTGTCAATTTCCATTTCAGCCCTGAATGACCTCATAGGTCCCAATGCTTGGCCTTTGGCCTAAATTCTGTATTCAATTCAATTCATCATAATAAACACTGATATGTTGCAAGAATCCTCAAAGCTTTTTGGCAGAGCTGAAGAAATAGTGTGTCATTTTAGTGTCCAATATTTCAGCCAAATGTTGGTTTTCTCAAAAGATGCAAAAAACCAGCCAAATATTGGACTTAAGCTAAAGTGGTATTGTTCTCATGATTTATGGGTCTAATTATTCACAGGAGAGGAATTATTGCAGGTAAATTTATTAGTTGATCAACCATACAAGGTGCTGGGTGGCATGTACAATAGTAAGAATCTGACTTGTTTCTAATCAGATTTTCTCTGTCCACTGACATTCCGGCAACATCTGTTGTTGGTTCCTCCTGCTTTGATTTTCGTTTTGATCGCTTGCTGAGGATCTGTTTGTTTGATTTTGCTGACTCAATTGGATCTTTGGTTAGCAAGAATGCTGTGTTTTGTGGACTGTTTTTGGTTTGCTTTTGGATTGTTCATTAAGATGTCTGTGCGTTAATGTTTCATCTGTGTTCTGAGAATAAGATGTGAATTGCTGAAAGGCAAGAATGTAGAGGTGAGGTTGATCTCGAACAAGATCAGACCCTCACAGTTTGATATGTATGAGGTGCAGGGGAATGATTGTTCACACGTTGACAATAGGTGCAAGGAAAAAGATGAGAAATTGTCTGATCAAGAATGGAAGGTTTTGACTTCTTATTTGAAGAAGCTTGTAAAAGGATAGAGTTAGGAAGGCTTCCTCAAGAAGCAAATAATGTCTTGCAGATATTTTCTGCTGAGCAGAAGTAGAGATTAACCCAGTAGACTCTCCTAATCCTTTGGTTTCAGCCCCTTCTCCCTTCATTGAACCTGTGGATTATTGGAAGTCCTCTGAAATGGCTGTAGATTGAAAATGCAAAGGAACTTATCAGTATCTGAAATTGTTTTCATTTCAGGCTGACAACTTCGAGAACGATGAAGGAAGGTGAGAGTGACAGTGATATGTGCAGTGTCCCCAGTGTAGTGGAGGGGCGTCTGATCGGCTCCGTGATTGCTCCTAGGCCTAGACCTCTTCCAAACTCCCAGGACCAGTGGAGGAGGAATGTCATTATACAGCGCAGGGAGGATCCAGAACATCCCCAACGATCAGTGATTCCCTTCGGCATAATAGAGATCCTGTAGTTGCGTCCCAGGCTGCCTTGGATTTCGCCTGTTGAAAAGGCATCCTGAAGAAAGTTTCTTAGAAGCATTTTGTAAACCATTTGTCAGTCTTCTCCGATCAAGTGGTTGGAGTTGGCTGATGAGTCGCGCCCTCTGAAGAGATCCTGGAAGGCTCCTAAAGTGAAGAGCATTTTGGACTCGAGCCCTGAGCGAATCCCGGAGGATTCTCCTATTGTCAGGAAGAGACCTCGTGAAGATCCCCTCCTCCTCTCCAGCAGGGGTGAAGGATTCGATGGAAAAGATTTTGATCGGCCTCCAGGAGCAGTTATCGGAAACTTGTTGGATCTCTTGCTAAGGACACCTCGTCTGTAGGAAGGATGACTTTCTTTTGTCAAGAGTTCCAGGAAGCTCTCTTCTTCAAGTTTGTAATTGCTCTTCTCCTGCCAAGCTTCCTAGTTTCACAGCAAGTTTTCTTCTCCTCTTGTAGTTGCTCTTCAACAGGCGCCAAAGTCTCCCAGCAGGCGCACTTCTTCCAGGCGCTCGTCATCGGAGAGAAGCGCCTCCTTCCAGGCGCTCTTCGCCTCAACTCTGTACTTCTCCTTTGGACAGGATTTCGTCATCTTCCAAGCTCCCTCCTTCCGGCAGACATGCGCTCCTACCAGCGTTTCACTTTATGGGGCCTCTCTCCTGGAAGGCTCTCATCAGTGGACAGGACCCCTCTCCTGTCAGGCGCATATCTACGCGTGGGTCATGACGCCATTCTCCTGGTAGGCGCTCTTCGTTGGACAGGAGTATCCTAATCCAAACCCGCACCGCCTGATAACGCTCTTCTTCTCTTAAGCCTTCCTCTCCGCCTGCTGCTTTGGAGGAAGTTTCAGAGGAGGATTCTCCTAAAGGACGCTGGAGTTTCGGATTACAAACGGTTGGCTTCGGTTCTGATTCAGGAGTTTGGAGATTCTCTTTGTCATGCATGCTGCCCCTCCTTCTCCGGGATCTTTGTGGGACAGCACCAAGTCAGCTAGACCCTCTTGTTTGTCAAGATCCCTACGATTGTGATGAGGAAGGTTTTTAAAGGAGTCATGGAGAGTGGATGCAATCTAAGAAGGATGCAAGCAAGACGGTTTTCTCTTTCCCTCCTTTGAAACTTTTGGGAAAATCAGGAATGTGGTATGAGACCAAGGACCCTATGGGGTTCCTAATTATTTGTTCCCACATCAGCTGATGCAGATTTTCTCTAATCTGTTAGACACTCCAGGAGACTTTCTCTTTCTTCAGCGAAGGCGACTTGGGGAATGAGCATTAAATGGACCATCTCCTCAAGGGTCTTTTTAGAGTTGTGGAGGTATTCAGTTTTTATGGATTGGTCTCTTGAGCTTTGGCCAACAGGACTCGGGATCCCGAATTCCTGTGTTATGGATGACTTTGAATTGAGTGTTTTGTCTTGTTTGGACAAAGCAGTGAGGGATGATCGTAAGTTCCATTTGGAAGTCGCTGCCTTATTCGGAGCTGGTATTCTGAAGAAGAGGTCAGTATTCAGCTCTTTCCTCACGAAGTCTGTGTCTCCTCTTCAGAGAACCTCTCTTCTGTTTGCTAACCCTTTTCTCCTCACCTTTTCCTCAAAATTTGGTGAAGGAGATTAGATGTACCGGAGATGATTATCTGAAAAGGCGACACAGGATCTTTTGGCCCAGTCATCGAAGAGGATCAGAAGTCCCTTTTGCCAAGAAGGAGAAACACCATTTCAGGAGCCCTTTCGAAAGGTATCAAAAGAGAAGATCTTCCTTCAGGAGCAAAAGACCCAGAGATACAAGAGGAAGGTCTTCCTCTACCTATCAAAAGGACCAAATGAGAATGAGTATTTCCAGGCGACAGTGGGTGCCAGACTGTTACAATTCGTTGAGTCAAGTCTGGGTAGGGCAGAGAGGGGGGACGACTGGTCCCTCTCCATTCTAAGAAGAGGCTACCTTATCCCCTTCAGGGAAAGTCCTCCTTTAACATCAACTCCCAGAAAAGTTATCCGCCAGAGTCACAGGGATCCCATCAAGAACCAGGCTCTTTTTCTAGCAGTGGAACAAATATTGAAAAAAGGAATAATATTGTAGAACTGAGTTCAAGACCTCCATTCAATGGGTTTTACAACCGTCTTTTTCTGGTTCAAATCCTCGGGGGTTGGAGACCGGTTCTGGATGTATAACGTCCCTTGAATTTCTTCGTGATAATCAAGAAAGTTCTTAAATGGAAAACTACCTCTTCAGTTCTTGCAGCTCTTGTCCAGGGAATTGGATGGTCTCCCTGGACCTGCAGGACGACATGTATCTTCCACATTCCCATTCATCCCTTGTCAAGAAAATTCCTGAGGTTCGTGATTCGGGAAAAGTTTTTCAATTCAGGTCCCTGTAAATTGATCTTTCCGCATTTCTCTGGAGATATAAGTGTTTTGGGCATCTAAGGAATGTGTCACGCTGGCTTCACCAGCAGGATATCAAGATTGGAACGGGCATCTCAATCAAAGGAAGTTGCTCTGGAGAACTCAGGAAATTAATATCACCGTCACAGTCCTTGGCTATTAGTAAATCTTAGCTCTTCTCCCAGGTTATGGGAAGAGCAGAGCATTGTTTACCTGGGGATTCTGATGGTTCTCTGTTTTTTCTGAAGCACTTTCCATCCCAGGAGATTTTGAATGCTCAATAGATTGCTGAAATAGAAAAGGTGGAATTAAATGAGCTTTAAACATTGTTCTGCTGGGGTGGACCAAATTGCCTGGGGACCATTTCTCAGCTGAACAGTTCGTCTCCTTGGGAAAACTTCATCTGAGACACCTTTCAGTTCTACCTAAAGGAGAGATGGGACCAGAAGTCTCAGGACTTAGCAACTTTGTTCCAAATTTCGGACAAGATAAAAGAGGATCTCAACTGGTGGTTAGACCAAAAAAAATTATGCAAAGGACTGTCTCTTCAGTCCAGAAGCCCTACCCTAGTGTTGTTCTCAGACGCAAAACTTACGGAGTCGGGATGGGGGCAACACTAGGGTCGAGAGAAGTGTCAGGCACCTGGGATGGAGACCAGGTGAACTGGCACATCAACAAGAAAGAGCTGACAGCGGTACATTTGGCTCTCATCAAGTTCAAAGTTCCTTTGTCTCAGGACAAGTAGTCCAAGTGAACTCAGACAACACTACTGCCCTGGCTTATTAAAAGATCAGCTCTAGAGGGAGGAACACACTCCAAAGGAGTTGAAAAGAATTGGCAAAAACGTTGCTGTTATGGGCTCAGGAGAGGAAGATCAGACTCCTCACCAGATTTGTACAGGGAGAGAGGAATGTGAGGGCCACCTTCTCAGCAGGAAGGATCAGGTCCTTCCCACAGAGTGGACTCTCCATTCAGAAGTCTGTTGAAAAAAGACTTGGAACCTGTGGGAAGGCCGAATATCGACCTATTTGCAACCCACTGGAATGCAAGGTTAGAAAACTACTGCTCTCCGATCGGTTATCGGACCGAGCATGTGACTGGTTGCAATAGACAGTCTTCTCCTAGATTGGACAGGATTAGACGGGTATGCTTTTCCCCATTCAAGATCCTGGGAGAAGTGGTAAGAAAGTTTGCGTCGTCGGATAGAGACTGACCCTGGTAGCTCCGTTTTGGCCAGCTCAAGATTGGTTCACAGAGGTACTGGAATGGATAGTAGATTTTCCAAGATCGCTTCCACACAGGAACGATCTTCTCAAACAGCCCCACTTCAACAGATTCCACAAGAATCTCCGCTCTCAGTCTAACTGCCTTCAGACTATCGAAGGTCTGGTCAGAGCAAGAAGAAGGGTTTTTGAGAGGGTGAGCATAATAGCTGATGTGGATTGTCATTATTGCAAGAGCCAGGAGATCCTCAACCCTTTGATTCTACCAAACAAGGTAAAAGTGGGAGGTCTTTAGAAGATGGTGCAGGACCAATAAGATATCCTCTTCCAGTAAAACCTCTGTGACAAACATTGCTGATTTCCTTATCTTCCTGAGGGAACATTGCAACCTCGCTGTATCCACAATTAAAGGAAACAGGAGTATGTTATCTTCAGTTTTCAGACACAGAGATCTGAGTTGATGGATTTATACTTTAATGCCAACAAAAATTTTTGCTCAAGCTCAATGAAGTGGGTTAGCAATATCTCTGAAAACAGAGACCTTCATGACCTTATAAGGTCTTTTGAAACGTGAAAATTCATGACTTCAAACCTCCCAGTTGGAATCTAGACATAGTCTTGAAATTCTTAATGTCTAAAAAATTCGAACCTCCTCATCAAGCTTCCTTCAGGGATCTCACCAGGAAGTCACTTTTCCTCTTTGCCCTTGCCTCAGCTAAGAGAATAAGTGAAATACAAGCCTTTGGGACGGCAAAGTTGGGTTTTAAGGAAGGTTAAGGCTATCAATGCTCCTTTAAACCATTCTTCCTAGCGAAGAATGAGAATCCTTCTAAACCGTGGCCAAGAACCTTTGAATTAAAAGGTCTTTCTTCTGTGACGGGACATGAGTTGGAGAGGACTCTATGAACCCTGTCAGGAGCCTTAAATTCTACTTAGAAAAGAAAGAAATTACTGGGAGGATCGGTTGAAAGTCTTTTTGGTGCTCTGTCAGGAATCCTTCACGATGAGCGATCTCAAAGAATGAATTGACTCCTTTGATGAAAAGGGTTTAAACATTATGTCTGGCTGGATTGTATCCAGTAACTGCCAAAACATAATCATGAGGAATTATTCCTTTTTATTAAGGACGTCATCTTCTGGAAGCGCATATCTCGTGTGAAGATGAGCACTTTAAGCTCCTTAGAGTGAAAGCACACTGAAGTGAGAGCCATTGCTACATCCTTGGCTTTTCACAAGATGTTGTCTCTCCAGTCTATTATAGAGGCAACCTATTGGAGGTGTAATTCAACGTTAGCATCTCATTATTACGAGATATTAGAGTAACGTGTGATAAGTGCTTCTCTCTAGGAGCATACGTCATCTGAAAATAGATGGATTCGGTGCTGGGATTGGGGAGCTGAATCAATCCTATTTAGTTTAGTTAATTCAGTTGTTTTTAAGGCTTGGTGGTGTGTGTTTTTATGGTTGGTTGAAAAGGGTGATGGAATTATGCTTCCCCTTTCAATTCTTATCACTAACAAGGTTAGGATTGGTCAGGTGGTGGGATTGGTTGTCATGTTCCTTGTATTTTGTATGGACACCTACCTCTGTCATGTAAGAGGATAGCCCCATTGATACGATTCAGGTGTAGGCTCGGTCATGTAAGTGGGTCAGCCCCCTTTGACACGATCCGCTATAGGCTCGGCCATGTTAGTGGGTCATCCCCATTGGCACGATCCAGAAGGGCTGTCAGTCACAGGTCACATCCTCGCTGAAGCTCCTGAGGCAAGCAGACTCATAGACAGTATCCATGAAGTCTTCTGCCCAATCAGGTAAGAACCATGGTTTTTTGTTTATCCTACAACATATGTTGTTTCCCGTTTTTTAGTTATTTTCTGTCTCTTGCCCTCCTCCAAGGGTGCCATTCAGCTAAGTATATATCTGACGGGTAAGTTGCATGTAGCAAAAATGATATTTTTATGATAAAATAAAGTTTTGTCACCATACTTACCCGGCAGATCATATACGATTGATGGCCCCGCCCAGCCTCCCCTCAGGAGACAGGTGGAAGAGAAAATCTGATTAGAAAACAATGGGAATGGTTCCTATTCCCGCCACCCAGTAAGTGAAATTTATACCAGCAAGACATCGGGTATGGTTGATCACCTGACCTACCTGTGCATTTTGGTAAAACTGGAATCATCATAAATGAAACACGAGTTTTGAAATTCTCGGGAACGTCGGAGACTATAGCTAAGTATATATCTGCCGGGTAAGTATGTACAAAACTTTATTTTATCATAAAAATATCATTTTTCTCAAAAGATGTCTTGATGAAAAAAACAGTCAAATATTGGATCAATCTAAAGTGGTATTGTTCTCATGATTTATGGGTCTAATTATTCCCGAGAAGGGAATTATTGCAATAAATTTATTAGTTTGGAACTTACAAGGTGCATGTTAGTCATGTACAGTTCATGGGGTCTAAGAATCTGACTTGTTTCAAAGCTTTCTCAAGTAACCCACTGACATTCAGAGTCGCAGTTTTTTGCCTAACAGCTGCAGTACAATAATTGTATTATGAATTAAACCTTTTAATAAGTGTGATGTCATCTGACTTCATGTTTGACAATGCTATACTCAAAAGGCCTCCTGCATAGCAAGAATGCTGTGTTTTAAGTGAGTTGGTTTTCGTGGGGCCTGCTTAGCAGGGCCTGAAGTTTTTTTAATTTATATTTAGTTGAGCGTTGTTAGTTCTTGTGCATGGCCACCTCATTTTTGAGAATAAGATAGAATGAATTGCTGAAAACACACTTGTTTTTTTCTAGACTTCGTGTTGTTTTATATTTGATCTGTTGTTGACAAGATCAGACAGAGGAAGTTCGATCTTGTCTGAGATGCAAGAAATGATTAGATTAACACACTCGTTGAAAGAATTGCTGCAATAGGAAAAAAGATAATATGGCTGTTCTTGTATGAAGTTATGATAAGCTGTGAGGTCTGGGTACTTGATAAAGCTGCTGTGACTTGTAAGAACTCAGGTTAGGTGTAATTGTGATCTAGTAGGACTAGTATTTAAAGTAAATAACAACTTGCAGATATTTTGCACAGCTTAAAGAAGCCATCTGCTTGAGTTGTACATCTTAAAAGATATGTAATATCAAGTAAAAAAATTATATTGAGGCTTCATAAATGAGTTTACAGCACAATTGACGGTATCTTTGGAAAGTTTTATCAGTTTTTCTTGCAGCTTATGTATTGGGAAGCCTTGACCCAAAAGCTTTGGATGTAGATTGAAAAATGCAAAGACATTATCTGTATCTGATTAAATGTTTTCATTTCAGGCTGACAACTTCAGAGAATGGGCCACAATGAGGACATGAAGGGCGAGGAGGCTTGTACATAGTATACTAGAGTGGACTAAGCCCAGTTGGTCAGCTGGATCTATGACCTGTAAGGGTAAGACACTGGTAAGATTAGAAATGCTTCACTGCCTTTGACTGACTACAGAGTTGAAATCTCGTGCATTATATAGCACTTTTCTTTTCCAGGAACACCATTTGAAAATTTCAATGATTGTTTTGCATAATAGACCATACTGTAACAAATCATTTATGGGTTTTTCGAAGCATTTGGAACCTGTTGATGTTCCGTAGACTGCAGTAAAGTGAGCTGGTAAAGCATTTTGGTAAACCATTTGTCAGAACTTGTACAGTATCAAGAAATAAATGGATTTGGAATGGAAATAATGACGTGTAGAGTAAGGTGGAGAAAATGGTGTTAGTAGACCAGGTGTAAATGTGAACTAACAATTTGCACAAGGAGTCCAACTGAAGAAGAATCCCAGAAGTCTTGTTGAGCTCTGTGGAGGAGATTGTGGTGAACTGATTTTGTGGTATACCATTGATATAGGAGTGAAATGTGATTTTACTGAAAAACTTAACTCTGTACTAGAATGTCCATCGGAAATGTTTACAACAGTACAAAAGTTGAGCACCTCAGTGTAACTGAAACAGTTTTCTTTTAAAGTTTTAATAACCATCACTAAATTTTGTTAGAATTTGTGCCAATTTTATGATGGCGTATGAAGTTACCGCTCAGTACTTAGTAGGTTTTTATTTTTTCATCAATTTTTCGTTCTGTTTAATGTCCAAGGGACTAGATACCATAGTTATAGAGGAATATCCAGTTCGCAACCCAGGCAGCTTGAGACACAACTGATGAATTACTTTCCTGGACTGGGTAGAATTTTGAACCTTACTCTCAAAACTGCAAGCTTGCTAGAAAAAAGAAATTCACATACTTTTTTTCTTTTTTAGCAAATAACGGAAGCAACTGTGAACTCTGACAATGTAAAATTGGATGGAAGGTTGTATGTCCCGACCTAAAAAACATCCCAAGTGGGTCATAGTCACAGTGCTAAATACAAAAAATTTTACGAGGTAAAAGAAGATTTGTGGTGTAATATAGCATTCAAATCTTACACTTTTGGGAAAACACTTTTCATCATATGTTATCAATTATGGAGGACTCCATTTAATTTTAGATATTTGCAACTTTTACATAATATATCTTGGTACTTAACTAAAACCATTTGACAGTGCACTGTATTACCAAAAATTAGCGGGAGGGGTCTTGTACACTGTGTCAAAGTACCATTTCGATCAGATAATTAGTTTGAAAGAGATTTAGAAAAACGATGACTCGCAGTTCCTGAAATGGAGAGTTGTTTAAATTTTCTCTGCTGTTCTCAGGTGGTTATGGGTCAATTTTAGGGTCTTTTTTATGAAATGATTTGGTTTTTATGAGTACCTTGAGATGTGTAGTTGGTGAGAGCAGTAACTGACCCTTTTTCTGACAGTAACTAAGACAACCAGGGAAGTGTTTGGATGATTTAGGACAAACTAGAGAGAGGTGGGACAATGTTAGTACTGAAAGATCTTTCCAGATTTCGGGAAAATGTTGAAATGGTTTTATAAATATTATAGCCAGGCTCAGGTAATAATAATAATAATAGTAATAATAATAATAATATAATAATAATAATAATAATGCAGGTAAAAAGAATATTTTACTATGATTTGCTAATAGAAACTTAGGCTAAGAAACCTCTCACGTCTGCATTGCAATTCAGTTTTGAATTAATGTTCACAGTAGCTGTGAAAAGATGGAATTTAGCTTCATTAAGACGTCCTTCATAAAATAGTACAGACGCTCATTACAGGTCTGAAAAAGCCCCTGCCCCATCTGTGCCCCTTCTAGTAAAAGGGGGCCTGGGTATAGGATGCTTGAGGCCTGGCTATAACGAATTATCTTTCATCTCAGTACATTGTAAACCAAAAGTGTACATTAGGGCCATCATATTTTCATTTAATATTTGGTTAGAATTGGTACATTGGTGTTATTCTTATTGAGGCAAAGTATGGATGGAACACTGTCCATTATGTGTATTTAAATGTAAGGCCTTCCATGTTACTAGGATGCTGCAAGAATAATTCGCCCTCTTATTTTGTGGGTTTTGCCTTGCTCCACACTGATGTGTGGTAATGGCGAACAGTAATTGTTGTTCTCATGCAGTTGCTGAGTAATCCGTTTACATACGTTTTTTTTAAACCTTTGGCTATTTTGTTAACTTTTTTGCTTTTTGCTCAGTGGTTTTTGTTGTGAAGTTTTTTCATTATGTATATTTTACTTTCATTTTCTTTTTAGATTACCACATGCATTTTGACTTTCATTTTCATTTAGATGATAGTAGTTTGCATCTTTCTGTCTACAAATGACTCTTGCTTCTCGTGGGTTTTACTCATGGTATTGTATTGAATTATCAGTCTCTTTGCTGTTTAGGATGAATACATTTTGACCATGGCACTAAGTCTAAAATTTAATGTCAGTTTTCCATCTTTTTCTTATATCTTTTGTCGAAAGGTGCATATGTATGTACAGTTTGCGTGGATTGTAGTTGTGAAACAGGATTCAACAGGATCACCCCAAACAAAATTTCAATTTAACAACTGTAACCATCAATAAAAAAATACAAAAATAATTATGGGTACTCACCAACATCAGTACTTTGTAACATCGCTCTTTCTTTTCCTTGCTAGAAGTTTCCTAAGGCATCTGGGGACCGAATCTGCAAGATTTTGAAGAGTTTTGGGTTCCAACACTCGTGCAAGACAACCTCTAACTTCTCAAGCAAGGAGGTGTCATGATCTCTTAATATGGCTTAAAGGATTGTCCAGAGATTTTCTATGGTTGAAAGGTCTGGGGAAATTCCTGGCCAGTCTTTAAATAATCAACCCCACAATCCTCCAGCCAACTCTTCATAGTTCTGCCATGTGGGCAGGAGCACCATCTTGCTGGAAGATGGGTGTCTCACTCTTCTCAAATGAGGATTCTAAATGAAGATTGAGAAGCGTATAATACACATCTTTATTCACATTTTCATTCCGGGGAAGAATCACTAAGTCCCCCAAGCCACCATAACCAATATGAACCCCACACCGTTAAATACTGTGGCTACTTAACATCAGTGGTGAGAAGGTTTGCGCTAAGGAGGTCCTGCCTGGGAGCAGGTCACACCGACTTTCCCTTCGTGTCAGACCCAAAGAATGTGGCTTCATCTGACCACAGCACTTCCCTCCACTCGTTCAGTCTCCAGTCTTTGTAGTTCTCAGCAAACGCATGTCTTTTCTCTGGTCATCGCCACTACCACTAGCCACAAACTTCTTAATCAAATTATACACTGTTCACCGCTTCACTCTAGTCTTAGCGGCAATTTCTTCGTGATACTGTATCACTATCACATGATCGTCATGCGATGTACGGGTCTGCCATTTTGTGAAAGAAAGTAGTTCATTCTATTGCAAAGCCGCTCGCAATATTATTAAGACAGTGTAGATACAGGCAAGATTTATGGTGAACATAAATTAGCATATATTACTCCTATTTTCAAAAGTGGATCAAGACTAGAGGCAAGTACTTATAGGCCTGTGAGTCTGACATCACATATTATGAAAGTGTATGAAAGGGTAATGAAGAAAAATATAATGAAACATTTAATGTAGTTTGTTTAATATAGGACAACATGGTTTTGCACCGGGAAAAATTACACAAACCCAACTGTTAGTCCACTATAAAAACTTATATAAAATATGTTAAACGAAAAAGATACAGATGTGGTTTACCTAGACTTTGCAAAAGCTTTTGACAAGGTAGACCATAATATATTAGCAAAAAAAATAGAAAACATAACATTGTGGACAGAGTAGGAAGATGGATAAAAGAATTTTTGCAAAACAGAAAACAGATAGTGATTGCAAACGACGAGAAATCATATGAAGCTAAGGTAATATCCAGTGTGCCACAAGGTACGGTGTTAGCTGCATTGCTGTTTATGATTGCAGACATAGACAGTAATGTTAAGGACTCGGTAGTGAGAAGTTTCGCTGATGACACAATAAGTAGAGAAATTACTTGTGATGAAGATAGGAACTTGCTACGAAGAAACCTAAACAAAATATATGAATGGGCAGAGGTAAATAGGATGGTATTTAACTCTGATAAATTTGAGTCAATAAATTATGGTGATAAAGAAGGAATGTTATATGCATATAGGGGACCTAATAACGAGACAATCACAAATAAGGAAGCGGTTAGATTTTGGTGTGATGTTGAATAGGAATGATATGCAATGATCAAATAGCAATACTATTGGCAAAATGCAAAGCAAAATTGGGATTGTTGTTCCGGCACTTCAAAACAAGAAAAGCCAAACACATGATTATGCTTTATAAAACGTATGCACGTAGTCCTCGTGAATATTACAATATAATATGATACCCACACTACCCCTCTCCCTCCCTCTCTCTCTCCCTCTCTCCCTCCCTCTCTCCCTCCCTCTCCCTCTCCCCTCCCCTCCCTCTCTCCCCCTCTCCCCTCCCTCTCCCCCTCTCTCTCCCCCCCCTCCCTCTCCCTCAATCTCTCCCTCTCCCTCTCCCCACCCTCAATCTCTCCACCCTCAAAATCTCTTCCTCAATCTGTCTCTAGAATACCCACACTACCTCTCTCCCCTCAAAATCTCTCTCTCTCTCTCTCTCTCTCTCTCTCTCTCTCTCTCTCTCTCTCTCTCTCTCAAAGTCCTTCAAAATCTCGCTGATAATGTCACTTTCTCCGCAGAGAAGGGGAAAAAAGGAAAAATCGGAAAAAGGGGGAGAATCGGGAAGTAGGGGAAAAATCCTTTTCTCCTCCTCCCCCCTAATTGCGAAAGGCTTATGGGAAAAGTCATTTCTGAAGAACCTTATGGGAGGAAATCCAGACTACTAAGAATGATGATAACGATTAAAAAACGTTAATAATTTATCCGAAATAAGTATTGACAGTTAAGACTCCGCAGCTGTCACCTGCGTTCGAATCCTTGCACAACATTCAAATAAATTCCAAAAAAGAGTAGTTTCTCGTAATTTCATCCACGAATTCGAAATCAAAAGATAATTTCGTAATTTATGATGAAAATTGAATTCTTTTATTTAAATCAAATCTGGATGTTAAACAACTTTGTCAAATATATATATTCGATAATTTTATTCTCGTTTGTCAAAGGTTTCGGAGACGCTTTGTATACGCTATGCTACAAACTTAGGCCTAGTGTCTCTCTCTCTCTCTCTCTCTCTCTCTCTCTCTCTCTCTCTCTCTCTCTCTCTCTCTCTCTCTCTCAGTATTTTCCGTTTTCTAGCATGTGACAGAGAGAGAGAGAGAGAAAGAGAGAAGAAACCCCTCATGAAATCATTTACATGCACAAGGCAAGATTAGGGGTGCCATAAAGGCGTAACCCGATAAACCCTGAAGATCAGAAAGCGTTCTTATTAACCGAAAAAATAAGGGCGAGAATAGCATGAAGTAGGGGAGACGTATTGGTCTTTATCACGTGGCTGAGAATCTTCGCGGTTAAACTCAGCTGACGGCTGTTACTTTCGACTTTTCATACTTAATATCTCGTTGATTTCCGGTGTTAGACTTTATAAGTATACTTCAGAAGAAAGAGGATTGAATGAGGATTATGATAATATACAATATATATGAAATCGACTGTACAACAATTTATTAAGGCACAAACCGCGCTAACTTATTTTAGCCAACACTGCTGTGACTTTTCTACCTTCAATACTTAATATCTCGTTGATTTCCCGTGGTAGACGTCATAAGTCTATTTTCAGAGAAAGATCATTAAATGACGATTGCAATAGCATACACAACTATATTAGATTGACACTGCCACAATTCATCAACGCACAAACAACACCACCGCTGTGTGACATCTTAGGTCCAATGTTTCCCTGCCCCAGAGGCTCAATAACAGTCCTTCCTTCCTTCTTAATTTACTCCTCCTTGAATTATTCATTAGTTGATGAATTATTCATTAAACTATTCACTAATTAATGAATTATCCACTGTTCTCTCAGCACACTCGTTCAAACAGAAAGAGAATGATGGCGATGTCAGGTTTCGACTCTGAACCTATGCAGTAGGTCTAGGTTTGCAAAGTGGCTGGTAACCTCTGTGCCTTGGCAACTCTCCTGTATGCCCTGTAGTCTGGGTATAGCTTACAGTGTAATGATTTAGATGATAATAAAGCAATTAACCATAGTGAATTTCTTTAAATACGCTTTGCTTTTTTGGCCTAAATGATACGTCACTGTGAGGCTGGGAGTGGTGGTGGGGCACCAGTCATGGATTTGGCACGTCATCTCTACCCAGGAATGATATGCAATGATCAAATAGCAATACTATTGGCAAAATGCAAAGCAAAGATGGGAATGTTGTTCCGGCACTTCAAACCAAGAAAAGCCGAACACATGATTATGCTTTATAGAACGTATGTACGTAGTCCTCTTGAATATTACAATATGATATGGTACCCACACTACCAAAAGGATATTGCACAATAGAGAGAGTACAAAGGTCCTTTACAGCTAGAATAGAAGTAGTTAAGGGCCTTGACTACTGGGAAAGACTACAATTCTTAAATTTATATAGTCTCGAAAGGAGAAGAGAACGCTACATGATAATACAGGCATGGAAACATCATGGAGCTAAAAATATCAGAAAGAGCAAGCAGAGGTAGATTAATAGTGCCCGAAACTATACCAGGAAAACTAAGGAAAGCACACAGGACATTAATCCACCACGCACCAGCATCGATAATGCAGCGTCTATTCAATGCGCTACCAGCTCATCTGAGGAACATATCAGGAGTGAGCGCAGATGTGTTTAAGAATAAGCTTGACAAATATCTACGATGCATCCCAGACCATCCAAGATTGGAAGATGCAAAATATACGGGAAGATGCATTAGCAATTCTCTGGTAGACATCAGAGGTGCCTCACACTGAGGGACATGGGGCAACCCCCCACGAACTGTAAGGTCTGTAAGGTCTCTCTCTCTCGCGGGCGCTGCATAAAGACAGAACGTCTGATGGCAACACTACCCTAATGGGAAAATAGAGGCAATAACATATAAAAAAAAGTTACAATAAAAATGAACTGGTTATGGCAAGAGCAAAGGGTTGGGTGGATGGATATCTGGGGGATGTAAAGGTGGGGGCGATTCAGCAAACATCCCCCCCGAGCAACCCTACCCCTCCAGGCCTCCCCCGCCCCCAAAATGCACTAAGGCCTACTAATTGCTTTAATACCCTGGACACAATATTCAGTATACAATACTTATGATTATTATTATTCATCAAATGCAAAATGATGATGATAATAATAATGATAAATGTCTGTGAGTGAAGAGCTGTTGATTTTATCGGTCTAAGCCTCAGCATGCTTAGGACATTCCCATACTGGGAGGGAGAGAGAGAGAGAAAGTGATTAATCCCTCACTGCAACGAACCAACTTTTTTTTTTTTTTTAAGAATAACTTTTGAAATCGTTAAATTCTTTTATAATTGTGCGATATATCTTCGGTAATTTCTCCTTTACAACGAATATGAAAAGGAGTCCACGATTTTGACCTTCAGCGGGAGAGAGAGAGAGAGAGAGAGAGAGAGAGAGAGAGAGAGAGAGAGAGAGAGAGAGAGAGAGAGAGAGAGAGAGAGGATTAGACTCGGGGTGTGTAGGGGCCAAATTTTGGGCCTAAAGCCTGAAGTGGCCACTTAAGTACTGTATGTCATTCAATCATAGCGAAAATAAATGTGGAAACAAGAGTCTGGCTGAACGTCTACAAGTTTATAACGAAAAGTACACAAACCCAAATCAGTTAGTCCACCATGGTAGTTATTATATAAAAATATGATAAATGAAAAGATACAGATGTGGTTTACCTAGACTTTGCAAAAGCTTTTGACAAGGTAGATCAAGTAATATTTTAGCAAAAATGAAACAGCACATGTTGACAAAGTAGGAAGATGGATAAAAAATTTTTGCAAAACAGAAAACAGATAGCATTTAAAAGAATTCACATGGAAACCGGATGAAGCCACGGTAATATCCGAGGTGACTGATAAGGTACGGTACAGCTGCATTGCCGTTTGTGATAATGATTGCAGATATAGACAGTAATGTTAAGGACTCAGCAGTAAGAAGTTTCGTAGATGACATGAAGAATAAGTAGAGAAATTGCTTGTGATGAAAAAGATAGGAACTGCCATAAAAGAGACCTAAATAAATATGGAGAAAGTGCAGAGATAAATAGGATGGTATTTAACTCTGATAAATTTGAATCAATGAACTATGGCATGGAAGAGGAATGCTATATACATATAAAGGACTCCATTAATGAGACAATCAAGCAACAAGGAAGCAAAGAAGACCTTGGTGTGATGTTGAATAGGAACATGTTATGCAATGATCAAATATAAATTTATTGGCAAAATGCAAAGGTAATGGAATGTTGTTCCGCCACTTCAAACAAGAAAAAGCTGAACAAGGCCAGATTATGCCTCTAAGTAAAACGTACGTAATGTAGTCCACTTGAATATTGCATTATAATATGGTACCCATACACTACCAAAACGATACAGTTGCATAAATAGAGAGTGTACAAAGGCTCATTTATAGCTAAATAGAAGAAGTTAAGGGACCTTAATTACTGGGAAAGACTACAATTTTAAAATTATATAGTTCGGAAAGGAGAAGAGAACGCTACATGGTAATTCACATGGAAACAAATAGAAGGAATTACCGGAAACATCATGGAACTAAAATATCAAAAAGAGCAAGCAGAGGTAGATTAATAGTGCCAAAAACTATACCAGGAAAACTAAGGAAAGCACAAAGGACATTAATCCACCACGCACCAGCATCGATAATGCAGCGTCTATTCAATGCACTACCAGCTCATCTGAGGAACATAACAGGAGTGAGCGTAGATGTGTTTAAGAATAAGCTCGACAAATATCTAAGATGCATCCCAGACCATCCAAGACTGGAAGATGCAAAATATACCGGAAGATGCGTTAGAGCACCTCGTAGACATCGCCTCACACTGAGGGACCTGGGGGCAACCCGGAACGAACTGTAAGGTCTGTAAGGTCTGTAAGGTCTCTACCGTCAATTCAGCTTAGACTCACCTCTACCGTCAACTGAGCTTAGATCACCCTCTCTCTGTCTTCTTCCTTTCTCCCCTCTCTCTCTACCATCAATCCAGCCTAGATCACCTCCTCCTCTCCCCTCTCTCTCCCTCTCTCCTCTCTCTACCATCAATCAGCTTAGATCACCTTCCCTCTCTCTCATACCTTACAAGGAGCCTGTTATGACAGTCAACAACGTCAATAGGAGAGACTAAATTAAACTACAGAATTTTATATCAGTTTTCAATCACTCTTTCCAGTTTCATTCTCAGACAGCCATTATTTAGAGAGAGAGAGAGAGAGAGAGAGAGAGAGAGAGAGAGAGAGAGAGAGAGAGAGAGAGAGAGAAGTTCTGGCAAGCAATAATTTCATTAAGGATCAGTAGGTGTTTATATAATTCTTTTATGAGAGAGAGAGAGAGAGAGAGAGAGAGAGAGAGAGAGAGAGGAGAGAGAGAGAGAGAGAGAGAGAGAGAGAGAGAGAGTTTGTTTTGGCTGATTCTAATCAATAGGAAGCAACAGAGCAATGCCCCATTCGTTTGCACCAAAAAATTACTATTACATAACAGCAACAGAGGAACACAAGAGCAACAACCCCTTAGAAATCATTTTAAAAAATATGACAGGTTCGAAAATATTTTCCGAAGCATCCACACACACACACACAGAGAGAGAGAGAGAGAGAGAGAGAGAGAGAGAGAGAGAGGGAGAGAGAGAGAGAGTATTCAAAATGCTTTCCAAAAGCATCCACAGAGAGAGAGAGAGAGAGAGAGAGAGAGAGAGAGAGAGAGAGAGAGAGAGAGAGAGAGATTCAAATCGTTTTCCAAAGCATCCACAGAGAGAGAGAGAGAGAGAGAGAGAGAGAGAGAGAGAGAGAGAGAAATTACGGATTCAGAAACATTTTCCAAAGTATGATGCACAGAGAGAGAGAGAGAGAGAGAGAGAGAGAGAGAAGGGGGAGAGTCTTTCCCTCTCTCTCTCTCTCTCTCTCTCTCTCTCTCTCTCTCTCTCTCTGTGGTTGCTGGTCCGCCGCCGTCGCTCTGGGAAATTTCGTATTTGATTGAATATATTTCACTCCTAAAATCCATCCCGTATCAGCAGCTGGGGGGCGTAAGGTCGAGAATGGCTCGCCATCCCCTGATAAAGGCCCAGAAGAGTGACCCTTATGGCGTGCCGGCGCTGAAAGATCATGTGTTGAAACGGATTTAATAAATGTGAATTTGGAAAGTTGCCAGCGCTTCTTTTTTTTTTACCTTCCACTTTTTCATTGTTTTACGTTTTGTTTCTCGTCGGGAGAGACGTTTTTCTGAACGTTTTACTATACGTCTTGCGGGTAAAAACGTTTGCCATGACTTTTAATGTTTGTGTGTAAAACCAACCTTCTTAGTAAATTTCGTCAAACGATCTCTCTCGTAAATGTAAGTTCATACGCGTATCTTCCACGTCAAAACTCACCCAGACGTGTATGACAAAATGACATACAAACGACAAAACTGAGAGGCAAATAAATAAACACACAAATACATAAATAAATAAACAAACAAACAATTCCCCGCAGAAAGTGACACCCTGAAAAAGGATATAAACAAACAAATAAAGATGTACACGAATAAATAAACAATTCTCCGCCCCATTCCACGAGCAGAATGGCAGCCCCAGCGAGATGGCAACACCACACCGCGGTGCCCCTCGCTTTGGTGGGGATTAATACCGTTTCTCTCCGATGAATTTTAAATCTGCAGCCTGATTTGCGCCCTACGGGTGAACCGTAAAAAAAAACACCAGCTATTAATTCGGAATATGGGGAGCCAAAAACCTTTCGCACGGGATAATTTATAGGCGTCGTTTTAAAGGGGTGACTGGAAGGAAGATAAGATTGCTGGATCACCATTGCATCTGGAAGGGCAGGTAGGTAGGGATACACACACACACACACACACATACACACACACACACTTACACGAAGCTATATGAAATTTATCTCCTACTGTTAGTCAAGGGAGAAAGAGTTTCTCTTTGTGAGAGAGAGAGAGAGAGAGAGAGAGAGAGAGAGAGAGAGAGAGAGAGAGAGACGTTCATGACTGCATAGGAATTGTCACTTTTCAAAGAGTCTAGAATTGAGAGAGAAAGAGAGAGAGAGAGGGAGAGAGAGAGAGAGAGAGGACAACTTTATGGCTGTATATAACGAACTGTCACCTTCAAGAGGTTGGTGCTGGAGAGGAGAGAGAGAGAGAGAGAGAGAGAGAGAGAGAGAGAGAGAGAGAGAGAGAGAGAGAGAGAGAGAGAGACGTTCATGACTAAGACAGGAATTAAGCCACACTTTTCAAAGAGTCTAGAATTGAGAGAGAGAGAGAGAGAGAGAGAGAGAGAGAGAGATGAGAGAGAGAGAGAGAGAGAGAGAGAGAGAGAGAGAGGACAACTTTATGGCTGTATATAACGAACTGTCAACTTTCAAGAGGTTGGTGTTGTAGAGAGAGAGAGAGAGAGAGGATATGTGTATGACTGAACAACAAAATGTCACATTTCGAAGAGTCAAGAGAACTGAGAGAGAGAGAGGAGAGAGAGAGAGAGAGAGAGAGAGAGAGAGAGAGATCTGGAAGAAAGTCAAAGAAAATTCATCACATGTCACTTAAGCGAACGTAATGAGTAACAATCTTTCATTCACAATCTTCTTGAATTGTGAAACTTACATTAAAATAGCAAACTGAAAAATTAAAACATTACCTTATACTTATAGGCATGCACAATATAAGAATTGAGTAAATGAAAGAAAAGACTTGAAAGCTGTTAACACAAAATTTTGCTTTGTTTTATAAAAAAAAAAAAAGGAAGAGCCTCAAAAAAAAATAAAAAAAAACAGCAAAATGCAGACGTCAAAACAATATTTTTTCACAACGTCTAAGTGTTGTTGTGCTCAAATCAGCACTAGGAACTGCAAGAAAAAAATAAGAAAATCAAAACAATGTTCTTTCTCAACAAAAAAGCCAATAGAAGAAATCCTAAGAAATAGGACAAATGCAAAAGAAACAACTACAAAAAAACAACAGAAAAACAAAGCTAAAGAACGTCAAAGCGTTTTTGTGTAAAAAAAAAAACGCTCAATGGAAATACCAAAATTAAGTCCTTCTATTATAACAATACACAACGGAATAAACCCTAAGAAAGAATATAACAACACAAAGAAAAAATAAAAAAAAAAACTACAGAAAAGTATAGGCTTTTTGTGAAAAAAAAAAACATGAAAATCAGCAACGAAAACCAATCAAAAGTGTCCTTCTTAACATAAAAATCCACAACGGAAGAAATCCTAAGAAATAATATAACAAGACAGAAAGAAAAAAAAAACTACAAAAGAACTAAAGAAAAAACCTCCATTGAAAGCGTCAAAGCTCAGTCTCACCTTAGAAGTAAAAAAAAAAAAAAAAAAACGAAAACAAATCAGAACTAAGTCCTTCTTGTGATACAAATCCCCAACAGAATAAATCCTAAGAAACGTGATGAAAAAACCAAGAAAAAACTACAGAAAAAACTACCGAAAAAGTGTCAAAGCTCCGTCTCACCTTAGAAGGGAAACCATAACTTCTGCGCTTGTAATTTCCCACCACCACCACCACTACCACCACCACCACCACCACTACCACCACCACCGTCCGGACTAATTAAGGAAAAGGCAGCCCAACTTCCAATATAAATCTGGTGTTAAATGGTGCTAGGAGGCGATTATGAGGAGGTGCCCTAATTAGTGGGTAATTGCCCACCCCCTCGCTTCGTTGCCAGGGAAATTTAAACTAATTAGATGCGAGGAACCAAAAATTATATGCTGCTTGGGCGCGCTAATTACTTTCGTTTGTCTGCGTAGATGGGAATCTTTCTATCAATCTATGTATGTACGTACGTATGTATGTATGTATGTATGTATTATATAAATATATCACAAAAGTGATAATAATCATCATATATATATATGCATATATATAAAGTCACAACTACCGCTTAATATTGATTTCAACAAACCTTGGGAATAACTTCTGCCCAAGAGAAATCATAATTGATAAGTGCGTTTGCCCCAGCCAGGATTCAAACCTGGGCCACTGGTTTAGATACAGGCATAGAAAGTTGGCTTGAATCAGCTGGATAGTAAAGCATTATTACTATACATCGTAAATGATTATTGACTTTTTAACATAGGACTTTGCGTCCCGCAGTCATTTCGCTCATTGTATTAAACTAAAGCAATGTATATTTAAATCTCTATATTTCCTTTTCAGCAGTATTCTCCTTGCATTTTAATACATTTTTATTCATTCACACATTTAATAAGGAGATATCCTCTTCAGATTTTTAACATTTTCTTTATCTCTAATGAACACCATATTCTTTGGAAGCTTGAATTTCAATTCATTGGCACCTGCGGGCATGTTCCATATGAACAGGCATCATTTTCTGAATAATAATATAATAATAATAATAATTTTACAAATACGACTGGGCTGTATTCTAGGCAATACAGTTCCACTTGAATTTGTATAACAGCTGAAGAACAAAACAACGAAGACATATCAGCAAGCAGGAATCTGAGATATCTATATATAAACAACTGGTAGGAAATTCAGTAATTCAGAAAAGTGTACAAAGATGTGTAGCTTGCTGATACCAAAGGCTTCTTTGAAGCTTTCTCTTCTGAAGCTTTCTTTCCAGTGTTGAGAGAGAGAGAGAGAGAGAGAGAGAGAGAGAGAGAGAGAGAGAGAGAGAGAGAGAGAGAGTAGTTCCTAAAACCTATGCGATTCCATTAATCTTTCTACTGGTATTAAATTCAGTAACTCAGAAAACTATATAAAGGCTGTGATGCATAGCTTTTTGATACCAAAGGCCTCTCTGAAACTTTCTTTCCAGCACTGAGAGAGAGAGAGAGAGAGAGAGAGAGAGAGAGAGAGAGAGAGAGAGAGAGAGAGAGAGAGTAGCTCCCAATGACACTAAAGGCCTCTCTGTAGCTTTCTTCTCTGGCTTTCTGTCTAGCGTTGGCATAGAAAGAGAAAGTAAAGAAAATAGTTCCCAATGATACCAAAAGGCCTCTCTGAGGCTTTCTTCCCAGCGTTAAGAGAGAGAGAGAGAGAGAGAGAGAGAGAGAGAGAGAGAGAGAGAGAGAGAGAGAGAGAGAGAGAGAGAGAGAAGAAGAAGAAAGTATTTCCCAAAACCTTTGCGATTCCATTAATCTTTCTTGGTTTAGTGATGAGGTCTGTCATTTGACGAGATCAGTAATTGGATTTGTCAATTATGAAACCACCGCCACCCGCCTTCTGTTCTTCAAGTTACGCCTTTCATTGTTTTCTCCAAAGCGTTCAATCAGAAGCTGTGTGAAAGTATACATGTTTTATCCCCTGGGGGAAAGGGAGGGGGGTGAATGAGTCCCTCGAGAGGTGGGTGGGAGAGAGAGAGAGAGAGAGAGAGAGAGAGAGAGAGAGAGAGAGAGAGAGAGAGAGAGAGAGAGATGGAGGGAGGGAGAATGAGCAATAGACAATTAAGAACCGACGGAGAAAGAGAGGTGATTGTGATGACAAAATGGACACAAACTTGTGGGATTTCCGATATAAATTAAGTGTGAGCTTTGCTTCAAGATGCTACCTCGTCTTCCAACCCGCCATCCACAGTAGCATCTACTTCTGATTACCTTCTAAAACTTAACTATTTCTATAAGTACCCCATCTACAAAATCATCTTTGACAGTGCTCCATCATCTTAGTTCCTATTGACTCGCGTATCCTAAATTATGTTAACGCTTATTTCCAACTCTCTCTCTCTCATCATTATTGAAGGTTGCAACAGCAATATTCATACACTCATTAAATACATATAGAAAATACTAATTAAATAGACAAATAAGTAGATAAACAGATAAATGAACTGATATAGGTAAAGAGATAGATAGACAGATAGACAGATAACTGCAACGGCCAAAACGAGTACCATAACAGTGCTAATAACACGCATTGTGATCAGTAAATAGTATATATATATATACATATATATATATATATACATATATATATATATATATATATATATATATATATATATATATAAAATAAAATTATGAAAAGAAACTTTTAATAAAATAAATGAAAACTGAAAAAATAAAATTATATATAAAATAAAAGAGAGCAAATTCTAGTACGAAAAAATGGGCGAATGAAATACGAACCTCGAACTCGTACACACGAACGCGCGCGCCCCCCCAAAAAATAAAAAAAAATATATAAAAACATACGCAGTCATTACAATCAAATATATATTTTTTGCGAGTATAATATCCGCGGCCACTGCTTTATAAATATTCACCACAGACCACACGGCTCTAATTGTCTTCATCAAGTGACCCTCCCGAGCCAATTACAGCCAGTCATATCTTCTTTTACCCTTTCGCTCGTTAAGAGGTTGTTTTTTATGGCCTCCTTCTGCAGTTCCCCACACCCATACACCCACACCCATACACCCATACCCACACAAGACCATCCTACCTATCTTGATCACCCCCATACGACACCCGTCGGAGAGTGTCGTCATTTCTACTACCGCCAGGACGCGAATATATCCTCGACTCTCTCTCTCTCTGTCTCTCTCTAATGGTTCTATTATTTCATCCTTAATCTCTCGCTCTCTCTCTCTCTCTCTCTCTCTCTCTCACTTTGTGACCATTCTCTCTCGGTTTTCTTTTATTATGCTTTAACTCGTCAATTCTGTTTCTTTAAATTTTTCATAACTCTCTCTTGTCATCAACCAACTTTGACGTGTTCCCTCTCTCTCTCTCTCTCTCTCTCTCTCTCTCTCTCTCTCTCTCTCTCTTTCATACTTTCTAATATCTCTATTCTCTTCACCCTTAACCAACCTCTCTCTCTCTCTCTCTCTCTCTCTCTCGTCATCAGCCAATTTTTACACTTTCTAATATTTCTCGCTCTGTCTCTGTCTCTCTCTAAAAGCATTCAGTCCCTCAGCCAAAATCCACAAGGTCCACTTTGTCCTCAGAGTTCATAATCGTGTCATGAAAAATTCTCTTCTTTTTCTCCCCCTGCCCCCCCGCCCCCGCCCTTCGGGCCTTTTTCCTGAACTTTTTCCGGGTCTTTTTATGGGTCTTTTTACGGGTCTTTTTCCCCCTCGGTCATTGCGTTATTGCCTTTTTTTTTCATTCATTAAGTTTTTCCAAAGAGAGAAACAGAGAGGAGAGAAAAATGAAGAGTTTTTAAAATTATTCTTCTACTTCTTCTCTTCCTTCTTCCTCCTCCCTTCGCTCGCGTTTTTGATTTTGGCAGAAAACTGCCGCTTTATGTCGCTTTCTGTTTCACTGCTTCGATTCTCTCTCTCTCTCTCTCTCTCTCACTCTCTCTCACTCTCTCTCTCTCTCTCTCTCTCTCTCACTCTTTGTGGCCACTTTCTCTCATTCTCCTTTAGTATCCATTAGCACCTTAATTCTGTTTCTTTTCATTCACCACATATATCTCTCGCTCTCTCCCTCACTTCGTGGCCACTCTCTCTCATTTTCCTTCTTTATCTTGCAGCCTTTAATTCAGTCTCCTTTCATTCATCACGACTCTCTCTCTCTCTCGCTCAGTCACTTTGTGGCAGCTCCCTCTCATTTCCCTTTTATTATCCCTCAGGTCTTTACTTCCGTCTCTTCTCGTTTATCATAACTCTCTCTCTCTCTCTCTTTCACTTTATGGCCACTCTCTCATTTCCCTTTTATTATCCTGTAGCTCCGAAATTCTGTTTCTTTTTACTTATCATATCTCTCTCTCTCTCTCTCTCTCTCTCTCTCTCTAATACTTTATGGCCACTTCATTCCTAATTTATTGTCCTTCAGCTCCTAAATCTCTGTCTTTTCACTTATCATGTTATCCTCCCTCTCTCTCTCTCTCTCTCTCTCTGTCTGTCTGTCTGTCTGTCTCTCTGTCTCTCTCTCTCTGTCTCTCTCTCTTTCTCTCTCTCTCTCTCTCTCTCTGTGTGTGTGTGTGTGTGTGGGTGCGCGTGTGTTTGTAGCCATTCTCTCTCTGTCATTTCCCTTTCTTATCCCTCAGCTCTTTAATTGCCTCTTTTCATTTATGACAACTCTCTCTCTCTCTCTCCCCTGATTAAGCGCATTTTTTAGCCTCTCTTTCACGCCATTTAGTCACATACAGCTTCCTCCCCCTGCACTGGGCAATTGATTAGATTTTTCAACAAATATTTAAAAAGGAACCAACATTTCCCATTGAAGATAATAACATCCCTGCACTTATGGCTAATCAACTCCTTAATAAAAAAAAAAAGGAAGAGAGAGAGAGAGAGAGAGAGAGAGAGAGAGAGAGAGAGAGAGAGAGAGAGAGAGAGAGAGAGAATGGACACTCAGGTTCCATTCACACAGAGAGAAGATTACGGTGACACTGAATGAGAGTCAAGCTTTCTAACCAAGGTCCAGTTACTCTAGAGAGAGAGAGAGAGAGAGAAGAGAGAGAGAGAGAGAGAGAGGAGAGAGAGAGAGAGAGAGAGGAGAGAGAGAGAGAAGACTGGACGATTATGCTCGATTCACACAGATAAAGATTACGGTACAGAATAAAATGATGCTTTCAGCTAGGGTCGAGATACTGAGAGAGAGAGAGAGAGAGAGGAGAGAGAGAGAGAGAGAGAGAGAGAGAGAGAGAGAGAGAGAGAGAGAGAATGTACGATTATGTTCGATACACAGAGAAGATTACGATACTGAATAAAGTTAAGCTTTCAACTGAGGTCGAGTTACCTACAGCCTTATGTCATTTACGGCTGACCTGACCTGACCTCGTTCGGGGTTAGTGATTCTTACGTTGTAAGGTTTATTTATGCATCTATTGACCTATTTATACTGAAAACAGGTTAAATATCATCCTTTAATGTGTATAATACTTTTCCTTTTGCATATATAGATAATAATAATAATAATAATAATAATAATAATAATAATAATATTAATAATAACACACAATATGGGCCTGTGGCAGAGTGGTTTAGCCTGGTCAGATAGACGGTTAAGCAAATATTGGGGCTAATGTCGCTGGATGGGTGACTGCGCTCTCGGCGTTGATTCCTTGGGAAAAGATCTTTACCACAATTTCCTCAGTATACCGACAAATGAGTACCTGACACCCTGATGGGGTAGGGTCCAGCTATGGGCTAAAATAGCAAAACTCAGCACTAGAAAGAAATGAAAGAATAAACGATAACGACGTAAATGGGAATTCTCTGGCAACAGAGGAGCTTCGTCCGGCAGCCAGGTATACAGTTCAATCGATGGGAAGGACGGTCAGGTATGGAGGTTTCGTCATCCAGTTGAATCAAATGAGACTAACGACAGTAACCAGCAACCAGGAGATTTGTTAAAACAGAGGCAAACCAGTGAAGAAGAAAAGACAAGAGAATAATATGGAGATGTTAAGCATCAGAAGAACCCGACAGAAAGAGGGTGTAGAAGAAGACTGGATTAACATCTAGAATGAGAGATGTACCACCCTTAAACAGAACAGAGGGGATGGCAGACCAAGTATGGGACATAAAGAAAGAAGTGGCTCCACAACAGAAAGAGGAACTAGGAATGAGGTTGACAATTCCAGCAACGAAGTAGACAAGAAGCAGAACCAAGAGACGATGACACAGAAAACGACAGGAATGATGAGCTACCAAACAATGACACACGAGGAAACACTGAAGATGTGTAACAGAGAGGTCGGAGTGGGTGGAAAAGATGAGACAAACGACGAAACCAGATACAGAAAGAACAAAGATCCACTCCATGAAAGCCCACAACACAAAGAAAACAAGTGAAGTTAATGAAATAATAAGACTAATATACACCACCAGCGTCACAGAAACAAATAACCTGGCATATGCAGGAACAAGACTAGTAGTATAACTCATGGGGATACAAACACCAACACCACCATCACAACCAATCCAACAGAAACCAAAACAGCACCTGCCTTGGAAAAACAAATCATGGCCATGAGATCCGACTTGAGTAAACTGAAAGAGATGGCAGAAAAGAGGCTATGAAGCAAGAAAACAAGAGAGGAATTGCATCAGAAATACAGAGCACAAGAGAAGGGACTAAACAACACAATAGAGGCTATAAAACAGAGGCTTAATGCCAAAGCATGTAAGATCCAACAAAACAAACTCTTCGGAACCAACCAGAAAAGACTACACAGCCAACTGAGAGGGGAAGACAACCAACAGAGAGGTCGGAATGGGTGGAAAAGATGAGACAACGGATGAAACCAGATCCAGAAAGAACATAGATCCACTCCATGAAAGCCCACAACACAAAGAAAACAAGTGAAGTTAATGAAATAATAAGACTAATACACACCACCAGTGTCACAGAAACAAATAACCTGGGGATACTACTACTGTGGGGATACAAACACCATCACCACCATCACAACCAATCCAACAGAAACCAAAACAGGCGCTGCCTGGAAAAACAAATCATGGCCATGAGATCTGACTTGAGTAAACTGAAAGAGATGGCAGAAAAGCGGAACAGGACGATTTGGCGCCGACTCTTTGGCGATGACGATTTGGCTCCGCCATTTTGGCGATAGACAGTTTGGCACTCATTGTTTTGGCGATGAGCTGTTTTGGCGCCAAAGGGCATTTATTGTGATTATGAACAAGCAGCTTTTTCTGCAATGACAGAATGTTTTCCGGATGGAGTTAAAAGGCTAAGCTTCTTCCATTTTGCACATAATATTCATAAGCACCTGAAACAACTTGGGCTCCAACATTTGTATAATAATGACCCCGACTTCTCAGTAAAAGCCAAAATGATCGTTGCTTTATCTTTTGTACCTATTTCTCACATGGATGTTTACATCGATGCTTTGGCGCAATATTATTTACTCCGATGAACTCCTGAGCCGTTAAATGAACTAGTCGAAGATAATTATGTAGAAGACCCCTGAGGGAGGGAATGGCTGACGTCTACCACTTTCCTCACGCCGCAAAATGTGAATATGTATAGTCGAACGATACTGTGCATTGCACGAAACAATCATGCTGAAGCTACGCACAGGAAAAATCTATGTAGAACTTGAAATGAACCACCCAGTTATGCTGGAAATTCATCGATGGTATAAAGAGAATTCAGAAAGGACGCGATTCTATTATGAACAACTAATTGCTGAATCCTCCTGCTCGAAAAAACGCTTAAAATACATTAAGATTCGATGAACGCATTTTAACTATAGTATTAGCAGTTTGATCTACGGGAAACCACTGAATACTTACGTGGTTTTGGTATAACTATGAAATGAGCATTAAATTGTTGGTGAAATATTTCATTTTATTTTCATTTTGTAGCATTTATACTGTATTGGTTGAAAAATAAATAGAACTTTTTATTTTTAAAAGTTATTAATTTATATATATATATACACACATGTATGTGTATACTGTATATATATATATATATATATATATATATATATATATATATATATATATATATATATATATATGTATATATATATATATATACATATATATATATATATATATATATATATGTATATATATCAGTCAGAAAATTTTGTTGGCGCTAAAATGGGCTAGCGCTAAATAACGAAAATGCCAAAACCACGGCGTTAAAATGGCGGCGCTAAATCATCGTCGGCAAAAGAGCGTTGTTCGTACTGACGGCAGAAAAGAGGCTAAGAATATCAAGAGAGTGACTCGCAGATCAGAAATGTTAAAAGCAGGAGAAGGACGCAATAACACAATAGAAGCTTATAAAATAGAGGCTTAATGCTGGGCATGTACATCCAATGAGGCAAACTCTTCGAACTAACCGAGCACTTTCCGCACGCTACAGCTAACTAGAGGGGAAGAGACAACCAACAGGAAATTTAGCCGAACTCTGGGAAAATGTATGGAGCAATCCGATATCACACAACAAACATGCAACATGACTCCAGAAGAAATGGGGAGCAGAAAACAAAGATTCACAGAGATCACGACTGGAAAGCCCCAGTTCCCAATGAAGTCCATGGATACTGGCTCAAAAACTTCAAGTTCCTATACCCACATGGGTGCATGGTCTTCCAGAAAGACAAAAACAAGTAACTACATGCCTATCACCTGCCTACCAATAATGTGGAAGTTAATAACAGGCATCATCAGTGAACGCATGCCACAAATCATTTAGAGGATACAAACCACCATCCACAATTCAAATAGCATGCAGAAGATGAGCGTGAAAGGCAAAGACCAGCTCCTGATGGACAAGGAGAACTATCCTGATACTGCAAGGATTGACAACAAGAAAGGTTTGACATGATACTGCACACGTGGCTAGAATGTCTGAAAATATAAAGGGAGAAAACACCATTAGTTTCCTACAAAATACAATGCGCAATTAAATCAGTACTCGCAAGCTCTTGGGATAAGACTAGCAGAGTTACCATATGGAGAGGTCATTCAAGGCGACTCAACATGTCACTACTGCAGTGACATGATTCTATGATTTAATGCTGAAAACAGAGATACTGTACTAACTCCAGAAAAGAGGCAACAGAATTAACTGAATGATGTTCATGGACAACACTGGCTGTAATGGTAAGAGTACCAAGGAAACAGATACCCTAATTCAGACCGTAAGGATTGTATCTAGGGACATCAGGCATGAGTTGGAATAGAAAATGCGCCTGTCAGCCATGTGCCAAAAGGCAAAGTAACAATGACTAAGGAATGTGCTACCAGACAGGAATAGCAACAAACTTTTAGAACCTGTCGATCTCGAGAGGCGAGATCGTAATAGGGTTATTGTTCCTGAAAAGGATAACGGACAAAAATTAAAATAAACATTCTGAATTACTATAGAGGGAATAAATAAAGCTGTGTAGCACCTCACGCGAATAGTGTCGGAGTGTGCCAGCGACTCTTTGTGGAGTGAAGAGGAGGAGGAGCTAAGCCTTAGGATGGATGAAGAACCAGGGACCAGAAATAACAATAAGGCTGCCGAAACAGATTCGATATTCCAGATTTCTTTCTCATAGGGTTTCCTATTTGAAAAAGAATTCTTTTTCTTCAGCCATCTAAATACATTATTACCTCCTCGATTCCAGAAAAGGTTAAAAAGAACAAGTATCGGGAAGAAGGTGGACTGTCTTTACGGTCGCTCTCTAGAATGGCAACCTTCATGAAATCTAGAATAAAGTTACAGGTCCCAGCATTCTTTGGCCACTTCATACGTCACTGTGATTTCCCGTTACAATGCATCGTATTTTCATAAATAAAATAACCTTGCATAGTTACAATTTAGAATGAATTTCAACTTTATGAAAACAAGATTGAAAGTCAATATTAGCATCTGTTTTCTGTTGACTTTAAAATTTAATGAGTGAAGAAGAAGAAGCTGGTGTTTACTTCGTACTTCGTAGCACTACTGTACATCGGGTGATGATCTTTCCCACAGAGTCCTCCCAAAGTCTTATGATAAAAATGACGAGCAAATTCTCAAATTCTTAAACAATATCTTCTTCTTCTTTCGATCTTATTAGTCCCACCGTATAGCAGGGAGGGTCGGCCACTCGAGTTAACTTTCTCCATCTATTTCTATTCCATGCAATCTTCTTCCCCCAGTCCCACTTCACCCATACCCCTGCTCACCACATCCACCTGATCCACTGATGCCCCACACTCCTCCTCCCCATCACTGGCATGCTCTTAGCTCTCTTGATTGGTTCCACCTCCTCTCTTCTTATTACATGGCCATAGCATCTCAAACGAGCTTCCCTGCCTTCTCCTTTATGTTACATATACCACACATTCTTCTTACATCTTGAATCCCCCTCCTTTCCAGCAGTGATATTCCAGCAATCCATCTCACCATCCTCATCTCGGTTCTCTCCAACAGTCCCTCTTTCCTCTTAAGTGGCCAGGTTTCTGCCCCATATAATAGTACAGGCCTGATAACTTCTTATAAATCTTCATTTTGAGCCTTAATGGCATTTTCTTGTCTAAAACAACTCCAGTTGCTTCTCTCCATTTCCGCCATGCTTCTTTCACTCTCTGTCTCACTGCTTTCTCAGTACCTCCCTCCTCTGTTATTATTGATCCCAAGTAGTTAAACACAGTGTTCTGCTTTAGCACTGTAACATCTTCCACTTGAATGTTTATTTCTTCATGTCCTTCTCTATTACTAATCATTAACTCTTGTCATTCCAATGTTCACTTTCAATCCTTTCCTTTCTAGGGCTCCTTTCCATGCTAAAAACCTTTCTTGCAGTTCTTCTTCTGTGTCTGCTAAAATGACTAAATCATCAGCAAACATCAGTTCCCACCGTTCATCGTTGTTTCCAAATTCTGATGTCAGTGTGTCTATAATGACGAGGAACAAGAATAGACCCAGAGCTGATCCCTGATGGAGGCCAACCTCCACAGGGACACAGGGAATGCCTCAGTCTCCCCATATTTTGTCTTATTGCTTTCAACCTAAAATCCGCCACTACCAGTTTATGTCGAGCTAAAACAGATTCATTTGGAATTACCTTACAAGCCATAATGATTTTCTTGTCTTCCCTCCTAGCCAAAACATAATCAATTTGTGTCTCGTTTTGTCCACTTTTGTATGTTACCAGATGACTTCTTTTCTCAAAATGTGTATTCAAAACTACCAGATTCATAGCTTCTGCTAATTCCAACAATCTATCACCTTCTTGGTTTGTAAAGTCACCAATTCGGCGCCAGGATAGTGTTTCGGCGGCGCCATTAATTAAGTCTCCGCTGAGCTTGTTTTCTTTGGTGACTTCCCGTTTTCTTCAAGCTCAATTAGTCACGCCTAAAACGTGCCAGGTCACGCATTTTAATCATTTTTACTTTATGGTATTTATACGAATGTCACACATTGTGTATCACATGTTTCTTCATTCACAGGCATCAAGACTGTATCTATATTGTAACTCTGTATATTTCGTATTGTAATTCGTACTCGTTCACTGCATATTATTGTTTATTGTTTCGACCTCAGGTCACAGTCAATTCCATTGTCTCTCACGGCCCGGCGTCAGTCGGCCGCAATATAAGCCGCCTGGATCTGTAATAAATCAGCAGTAACCTTTACCTGCTCGTTTCTTTGACACCTTACAGGTTTCTTCTTCCAAAACCTCTTCCTCCATGTATTCCTTCAAAGCCATCAGAACTCTCACCTACATGGGCATTCATGTCCCCAGATAACGCTAATAGTTCACTTCTTGGTACTCTTTCGATATATTCCTCCAATTTCCCTCTGAATTCCTCCTTCTCCTCTTCACTGCACCCTTGTTGAGGGGCGTATACCGAGATGATATGCCATACTCTCTTATCTTTCACAAACTTTAAGCCCATGAGCCTGTCACTGATACACTGGACCTCTGTGACATTCTCCTGCAACTCTGGATGGGGAATAATTCCTACCCCATTTCTCCCTGTCTCTTCCCCTGCGTAGTAAACTTTATATCCTTCTCCAAGCTTTCTTGCACTTATCCTCTTCCATTTAGGCTCTTGTATAGACAGAGTCCTAATTTTCCTTCTCTGCATGACATCAACCAACTCTCTTCCTTTTCCTATGAGGCTACCAGCATTCCAATTTCCAATTCTCACCTTTCCTTTCTTTTTCTAATCCTTTCTCCCCACTAACCTCTTTAGCCACAGTCGTGACTTCTGCAGTACCCTTTGCATATTTCTCACTGCTGTCAGGGGACACTGCAGTGCATTGCTTACGAGGTATGCCCTGGCCCTATTGCATTCCATCGTCAACTAGAGGTTCATTATTTAGTTTTTGCCACTGTTTTCATACTTGGTTGGCTAAACCAAGCAACAACTCTCCCCATTTATCTGGGCTTGAGACCGGCAGCAAGTTGGACTGGCTGCTCCACCCACTGACTGGGTTTTAAAAAAAACTTCTGAGGCTAGAGGGCTGCAAACTGGTAGGCTTACGTTGACCATCCAACCTCCCGTCATCAAACATACCAAATTGCAGCCCCCAAGCCTCAGCAGTTATTATTTTATTTAAGGTTCAAGTTAGCCATAATCGTACTTCTGGCACTGCTATAAGTACCAACAACACAAGACGCCACCGGACCATGGCAGAGTTTTGTGGGCCGTGGTTGAGGCCACCACCGGACCACGGTAGAGTTTCATTGGTCGTGGCTGAGTGCTTCATACAGCATTATATGCTGTACAGAAAACTCGATTGCGCCAAAGAAACTTTAGCGCATTTTTTACTTATTATTCATTTGTATATATTCAAATTTAATAAACTATATATATATATATATATATATATATATATATATATATATATATATATATATATATATATATATATATATATATATATATATATACATATATATATATATACATATATATATATATATATATATATATATATATATATATATATATATATATAATATATACATATATATATATATATATATATATATATATATATATATATATATATATATATATATATATATATATATATATATATATATATATATATATATTTAATATCTTATTTTACTTATTTCAATCTCTATTTCGTTTTAGTCATAAGAGCAACTTGGTATTGTTTCTTACTGACCGTATTAGTCTAATATTGCCTTTATGTGATCATTTTCATTATCAAAACATAAATGAAAGATGATCTTTCACTATTCATCACAGACATGAGTTATTTTGCCTCTGAAAATGGCTTTCAATCACACTTTGACTGTGACTAAGAAGGTCAGTTTCAACATTACATGGCCTCAAACGTACATCTTTGAACTTCACAGTTTTTTCATTTGAAGTAAAACCAATACACCTGAAATTCAAGACAGACAGAGAGAGAGAGAGAGAGAGAGAGAGAGAGAGAGAGAGAGAGAGAGAGAGAGAGAGAGAGAGAAAAGGAATGAAACTGCTCCTCACCTAAACATCAGGAGATCAGAACATTCCACAACTACAATGGACAGACTGTTCCACATTTCAGTTGTGGCCAAGATGAGAAGATTTGTTTTCATGGCGGCATAGTTCCTACAATCTCGTCACCTTCGTAAATGTCTTGACGTTAGCTTTACCCTTTTATGGGGTTAGATGTGATATGAGTTCTCTCTCTCCCTACTCTTTTGTCCTGCGCTCTTTCTGCCTGAACTCCCATACAGTCTGGGTCTTCTGCTCTTCTCTTTCTCCAGGACTTCCTGGGCCTTCCTACTACTTCCATACCCACAGCTTTCCTGACCAACGTTCCTCCTCACCCCTTCCTTCCTTCAACAGAAACTGGAAGTGGAATATAAAATTCAGGCCAGAGGCCAAGCAAGCGCTGGGACCTCTGATGAGGTCATTCAGTGCTGAGAGGAAGAGAGAGGTTTGAGAGGCTTAACAGGAGGAAAACCTTTTGCAGTTGAAGAAGAAGCACTTTGCAACAATTGTCAGGAGAGGGTTGAGGAAAGTAAGATGGGATAAAGAGAATATGAACAGAGGTACATTAAAAGAATGAAAGGGGTTATAGCAGCTAGGGGCCTAAGGAAGGGGCACAACAAAGAATCTTATCAAGTAATGCCTACAGTACACTGCTTGAGGTGCGCTGAAGGCACTAACCCCCTACGGGAGTCATGGAAGTGTCCAAAAGATATTTTGACCCAATTCAGAATCCTACCTCTTATATGGGTGGCATGAGCGCATTGAGGAAAACAGGTTTGTCGGGCAGCGGCGAGCGAGATGAGTGTGTCTTGACCAACAGCCAGAAGGTAAGTGACGCATTGCCGGGCGGAGGGGTGGGACTACCACCTTACTGCCAATAGTTAACTACCTAACAACCTTGTTATGAACGGAATGGACAATTCAGTTTGTATTCATGTAGGAATAACTTGCTATTTTGAGTCCATCCTTTAGATGACAATAGTATTTCTGTGTTTTGAAAAATGTAGTTTTATTCCTTACTAAGAAAAGCTCCTGAAGAAGATTATTTCTTGGGTTATGGGAAAATCTGTTTGCTTTTATTCAGTACAAAGTCACTTTAATGTTGATAGTCATGAGTAAATAGTAAACCATTTACCGATACTACTACTTCAATATTTACTTGAAATGGTAAAGAATTAGTCTCAAAAATGTCCAGGGTAGGGTTTATTGATAGGCAACACTGTGGAGAGAGTGTACAAAAATAAGTGTACAAAAATACAATTGGTTTGATACAAAACATCGGAGCATGATAACTTATCACATGTTGCGAGGTGATTCAAATAGTATTCGATACTACGAGAAACATAAGAAGCAATAGAGGCAGTCCCTGAGTTACGATGGAGATCCGTTCCTGAGGCAGCAACTCAAGTCGAATCCACCTTAAGTCTGATCTTAATAAAAATAATGGTAATAATAATAATACAGTACCGTATTCTTTATTTCAACTCACACAATCTAGATACACAAGATAAAGTGATAAAAATTATAATTGGCAATAAATACAGTACTTAACATTAAAAAATTATAAAAATGAAAAAAGTGAAGAATTCTTAGCGTCGTAAGATCGGATCGACGTATGTCGAGACCGTCATAACCAAGGGACTCCCTGTACTGTAGATGGTAACACTGAAAACTGATCAAGTTGACAATACAAGACTTCCCATGCTGAGGGGTTACATAAGGTCTCTAGTGCTTCCATACCAGACACACACGCTTACTTTCTGCACTGATCAGGTGCATAAGATACAGACCATCACTAGGGCTTATATACAATACAAGACATGCATAACAGTCACTGGTTTCTTTAGTTAATGGACTAATTGAGGACTTATGAAATAAATGTCCCAGAGGGCCAGGACACCTGAATGGGGATGACTGGGCAAGGTTTTATCTGTTCGGGAGCTTTCACGACTGTTATTGGATAAAAAGCAAAAATGTCATTACAAGTCATTTCTTTTATTACTTTTGAGTGGCTGAGTGTCGTGACTATGTCACAGAAGTTTCCATCTCTCGTTGGCTGCTTCTGTTTGTCCTCCCATTCTCTCTCTCTCTCTCTCTCTCTCTCTTCCATTTCCCCCTCTGATGCAGAACTCCAAAAGTTACAATGAATTTATGACTTAAATTTATGAACAAAATGATTTTACATTAAGTAAGGGCTTTTCTCAAGTTGCAATGCCAGTGAACTGAAAAACTTAAAGAACACATTACAAAATAACACATCAGTTTAAACTGCCCAGTCATGTTGCATCAAAACTGTTTAAGTACACATATGCATCATACTTAAGTTAATTACAACACACACTTGCTGTGTGCTTGCTTGCCTTTCTCTTTCCCTCTCTGGGTTATTTATCGCTATTTCTGTATATGGTATGGCATACAAAACTTAGGAATCCTTCCTTGATCAAAACCCCTTATAATCACCTTCAACTTAGGCAATCATATATCAATGGTTGAAACCTTGGGTAAACACTCAATGCAATATGTTTAATGTTACACACAATTATATCAATCACATTTTATTATGGGACATAAACTTGTCATCGTAAGATCATGCACAATGCAACAGAAAGGTAGTAACCAGATACTACAGCATTCATATAATTGGTTGCAAAGAGTAATTTACATGTAACCAACAAATCAACTAAACTTTGTACAATATGAATTTAATTGTATGGTGAAGTACTTAAAGGTATTGCCTGTCCATACAACACAAACAAAAGACTACGTATTGCTTTAGTTCTTGTCCATTTTTCAATCGGTCCTAAACATTAAATTAGAATGCGTTGGGGGCAACAGTTACTTCATACTCACATAAGTCAACAGGACAACAAAACGATTAGGCATTGCATTTAGATCTTGTTTGCTGCTCATTCAGTTGTAACCATTTGAAAACTACTGTACATGATACCTGTAAGTCTCTCTCTCTCTCTCTCTCTCTCTCACTCAGCAGGTTCAAAAGCTCTTCTTATCAATTTAGGCAAATGTGAAGTGTAATTTTTCTTTTTTAGCCTTCCAAGGTAATGCCAATTGCAGTCTCTATCTCTCTCACTTTTGCCAGCACTCAAGGACTGATTTCCATACCTTAGAGAACTCTTCCTGTGTCACCTTGTTTCTATAAATTTCTCACATTCAGAGTAAGAACTCGATTTACAATACGTGACAAAGTCAATACCCTTTAATGGAATGTAATTAATATCATTGCATCAATCAATATTTTCAGTAAATATGGTGGAAAACATATTTCAAAGTCGTTTCAACCAATAATATACGAGAGCCTCAGCTCCAGCAGCTTCAGATGTTTTGGATGAACCTTTTTTATGCCACACCAAATAAATAACAGAATGAAATGTTTATTAGTTTTAATGTGGAGGTAACAAAATGCAGTACAAAACAGTAGCTACTTTCAATATCAAATAAGCATGTGTTAACATACATATATGTGTAAACGTGCATATATATACATGAATGCATCAAGATGCTGTGCATTTGCACATTTCTCTTTCTTCCCAAGGGTTATTCTTATTAAAAAAGAAGAGAGAGATTTTCCAAGTTTGGCCCATGTAAACAGTACCAGTTGTGCGAACATGGAGGAGAGAGAGAGAGAGGGAGAGAATTTCTATGTTAAATTTTTTATACATTTATTCAGTAAACAATATTGTACAGTTAGGTTTTCATTAAGTGTACAGTACAGTACTGTAGAGTATTCTGCATTGTTTGTAAGCATATACTGTACAGTACTGTAGTCACAAAATGGGCAAATAATTGAGCGCAAAATGATAATTTTCATGATACTATAATCAATTATTTGGATACTTACCTACTGCTAAAGTTAGCTTATATCTTAGCCCCATTAGGTGCAATCGGCACGCAAGATAAAAAATAATGCATAAGGACATAAGGAGATGGTATGAAGAATTCTGATGAGAAAGTAAATGTTCCAACACCACTTGGTGGGAAGCAGGTCATTACAGAGACAGTCACAGAGGGTTAGCCAGGCATTATTTCTTTTTTATTTTATATGCCAATTGCACCTAATGGCATGAAGATATAAGATCATTTTAACAGTAGGTATCAATCATTCCAAATAATCTCAAATTTCCAATCTCTACAAGAGCCTTGGATATATTACAGCAGATAATTGAGGGTTTACTGTAAATGGCTACTTTCCAGTATGAATTCTCATATGATATGTAAGATGTGGTTTCTGTGAAAATGCTTTCCCACATTCCTTGCACATGAATGGCTTCTCTCCTGTATGCATTCTCATATGAACTGTAAGATTTTGTTTCTGGGAAAATGCTTTCCCACATTCCTTGCACACAAATGGCTTCTCTCCAGTATGCATTCTCATATGAACTGTAAGATTTGGTTTCATGGAAAATGATTCCCCACATTCCTTGCACATGAATGGCTTCACTCCAGTATGGATTCTCATATGAGCTGTAAGATGTGGTTTCCTGGAAAATGCTTTTCCACATGAATGGCTTCTCTCCAGTATGTATTCTCATATGAGCTGTAAGATGTGGTTTCCTGGAAATTGCTTTTCCACATTCCTTGCACATGAATGGCTTCTCTCCAGTATGTATTCTCATATGACGTCCAAGAGCTTCTTTACTGGAAAATGCTTTCCCACATTCCTTGCACATGAATGGCTTCTCTCAGTATGGATTCTCATATGATCTGAAAGATGTTTTTCTGGGAAAATGCTTTCCCACACTCATTGCATATCAATGTTTTCTCTGGTAGGATTTGTGATATGACTTGTAAGATTAACTTTCTTGTAAAACGCTTTCTCACAGTCAGTGGATCTGAAAGGCTTCTCTCCATTGTGGCTATTCCTTCTTTCTTGTTTTACTTTTTGCAAGTTGGTGGATCTTTTCATTCACTACTGACTCTTCATATGAATATTCATCATCATCATCAGACTCACAGAACACCTCTGGCTCTATTTTGATGTCCATCAGTGGATCCACAGACAAAAAGTCACCACTATTGGTTTCACTAAAGGCAGCCATGTTACTGCTTTCTTCATTTATGGAAGGGTGTGATAATGCACCTTCAGTTTCACTTTTCAAAGGTATTTCTAAAGAATGTTCTGGATTCATTTTATCCTTTTGTCCTTCAATGTTCACAATATCTTTTCCCCAATAAGCTACAGGTTGATATTACTGTACTACTGCTTTAAACACTTCTTCACACAAACTGAGTCACATTAAAATACATCGACCTCTTTATATTTTCAGTGAATACAAAATGACAGGCAAGAATGATACATAACCCTCTTCTGTAATGACAATGTGTTCAATTGACAACTCTTAACACAAAACTGCTAACAAATGATTATCCAATAAATCTGTCCTAAATTAAGTACAATACCTTGAAGGGCTACAACCAGATTTCATTGCTGATGTACAAATCTAACATTCAGAACAGATTTTATTTCTTGCTGCCATTTTTAAAGCAGGAGTACAATAATTAAATGTTGTCTCTTACACTTTAAGAGCTGCTATTGGTAATGTTACATGTAGTACCATCAAACACACAAGTATTCCCAAAATCTTGATGCTGCTCAAAACTGACGAAGGAAGGAAGGTTCTTCTGAGGGAGAATCTGAAATCAAAGAATGCAACACAGCAGAGTTAGGAAACAGAATGCCAAAACTGAAGCAAAATAATCAAATTTAATTCAGGTTCCTATAAAGGTCTCACGCCAATTAAAAAGGTGTGCATTTGCCAGTATCCAAATATTAATACAATCTAACCAAATGTTGTCCAGACACAGCATCAAAACTTTCCTGAGGCCACAATGCAACAACAGATTAACAGTTAATATTGACGCCCACCCTCTCACATCTGTAAACCTTCTCAGCTTAACATTACAGCACTATTACTTATGAACATATCCTTATTAACAAATCACAGGCCAGGAATAGAAAATGCAAGACCAGCATAAGAATTTTGTGGGGTACCACAGGACCCTCGAAGGGTATACAGTACAGTAAATGCTTAATTATATGTGATCCAGTTATACATAACACCATATTATCCACAGATGCAGTAGACAATAAGAAGAAAAAAACAGTAAGGGTGAATTGAGTAGTAATTTCAAGAGAGATGAAACTTTTCAAATTAAGTTTCACTGATTGTTACTGCAGATACAATGCATGAGTAGCTATTAAACCAGCAACACTGATGACAGTCTTGGAAGGTATGCGCTGCTACATTTCCTCAAATATTAGAAATTATTTCAGAGCCATAGAAACCAGAGCTTTTTATGAAGGAGTATCTTTCAGTGCAAGTTGGAAATGGGTTAACTGGTGGTTAAGAAGAGTGAGTAAGGGAATTCCCCTCACTCCCATGCCATCACCAAGCACTTCTTCTTTTGGCCTGACAAACAAAGAGGGCTGGTTGAGATGGGAGATATATGATATGAGGTTTTGCTTTGTATACCAAAGAAAATTTCATATTACAGTATTTCCTCAATTATTGTACCTGCATATGCACTGTCTGTGACCTGGCATTATCCACATTTACCTCCAGCCCACCAAAATCTACATGAATGTATAAATACATAAATAAAATGAATACAGTAAAAAGCCTATGGGTTTTCAATGCTGCACGGGTGGAAAAACTATAAATTTTCAGTACTTTGCATTTTTCCTAACATACAAACCTGAAGGTCTTTACATATGGATATATTTGCAGTGTGAGCTGGGAAAATTTCCGTTTAACTTCAAACAGGGTGTTTAACTTTTGACGGTAGGGTGGGAGTCTATCCACTCCCATCATTATGTGTTCACTTTACCTTTTGGCCCAGGTAGCAGAATGAGGGGTGGCTTGAGGTGGGCCATTTATGTAAAGACCTTCAGGTTTGTATGTTAGGAAAAATTAAGTTTTCATAATAAAACTAATATTGAAATACTTACCTGAACACCTGAATTAGCCCTGGTCGCCTACCAGACCGAACTAAGTCCCCATAACTTTTACCCACTAAGTGGGTAATTAACTGTCAGCGTTACCAACGCTTACAAGAAAATCTTGTCAAAATGAGTTACCTGAAGTACTGTTGGCAACGCTGCTGCAAGTCCCGGCCGAGTAAGGCCGAGATCCCTAATTGTGTCATTCACTATTCAAATTGAAGTGGGAAGGAGGGCTGGAATCATTCAGGTGTTCAGGTAGTATTACAATATTAGTTTTATTATGAAAACTTCATATTACAATACACTCCCTGAACACCTGAATTAGCTCGACTGACAAAATTTTATGGAGGTGGGATCAATCTAATTCAGCCCGACCTGCCAACAGGGAAAGCAGATCTTAAAAACTACTGAGGAGGCTAGAGGGCTGCAAATTAGTATGTTGATCATCCACCCTCCAATCATCAAACATACCAAATTGCAGCCCTCTAGCCTCCTCCGCAGCAGTTTTTATTTTGTTTAAGGTTAAGGTTAGTCATGACCATGCGTCTGGCAACACTATACGCGCCAACAACACAGGCCACCACCAGGACATGGCTGAAAGATTCATGGGTCGTGGCTGAGAGTTTCATACAGTATTATACACTGTACAGAAAACTCGATTGTGCCAAAGAAACTTTGCCGCATTTTTTACTTGTTAATTCCCTCAAGTCATCTATGTTGTACTTCCAGTCATTGAAAATCAGTGTTTCTGTTTAGACCAAATTCTGATATCATTTCTCCCAAGGTGCATGAATACATTTAATTTGTCTATATATGCTGTATTATACATGCATACATATATATATATATATATATATATATATATATATATATATATATATATATATATATATATATATATATATATATATATATATAAGCAAATCCAGCAAGAAAATGACAGGCAGAAGTTTGGTCTATCGTTTTGGTTTGTGACTGCTTGATCCCAGATTATCCTAGATTATCTGTCTGTTTATTACCCTTTGACAACTGACCATCTGGTATTCTTGTTCTTTTTGTTTACTTTGTAACCTTCTTTTTATCTGTGTCTCATTTGTGCCCAGACAATGCGTTAATAAACTTGAAAGTACTGAACTTCTTTCTGCCTGTCATTTTCTGTGGGATTGGCTTATACACTGAAGTCATGTGCATCTTGTGATTTTTTTAAGCATATATATATATATATATATATATATATATATATATATATATATATATATATATATATATATATATATATATATATATATATATATAAATATATATATATATATATATATATATATATATATATATATATATATATATATATATATATATATATATATATATATATATATATATATATATATATATATATATATATATATATATATACATACATACATATATATATATGTTATATATATATATTTTCATCTACATTAATGTATGGCCATATTCCTTACTTATTTTTCTGGTACTCTTGGTGTCAGTGTTGCTGGATGTCTGAATCGGTCTGACGAGAGCCGTTCGAACTGTTCTATTTCCCGTTTTCTTTTGTTGCTTAGCAATCAAACACAAATCGTCCCTTGGATGAGACAAAGTCCCTGTCATACCAGCTACTATGATTCCCTTCATCATCAAATTCTGCCTCACGTCTCCCTTAGCGAATTCTTTGTTGTACCTTATCCCGAGAGAGAAGTTGTGGGTGGATATGAACCAGATTTTAAGGATGGCTTCCGAGAGCCTCTAGGTCAATCTTCATATTGGAAGGACCACTTAAATACAAGCATTGTTAGAAAAACAATTTATTAAATTGTAAACTGTAAATTCAATAACTACATAACTACAGTAATTAGCCTATGGGGGTCAAATTCGTAATGTGACTTACAAAAGAAGAAAAATGAATCGTACAGCCAGTTTCAGTGACTCAGGTCAATGAATCACTGGGAGACAGCTCGCAGTCAATCGGTGACTTTCAAGCATCCTCATGTGCCGATCGAGTCTCTCCTTCCTGAATCTGGAAATGTCATTCCAGGCTGTTCATCCAGGAAAAAATTTTCCCCACACTCTTAGCAAGCAAATGGCTTCTCCTCAAGATGGATCCTCGTATGGGTCTTCAGATGCGATTTCAGGATGAACGACTTCCCACAGTCATTGCAGGCAAAGGCCCTCTCCCCTGTGTGGGTCACCATGTGGGTCTTAAGACTTGATTTCTGAGAGAATGACTTCCCACAGTCATTGCAGGTGAAGGGCCTCTCCCCCGTGTGGGTTGCCATGTGTTTCTTGAGACTCGATTTCTGGGAGAACGACTTCCCACACTCATTGCACACGAAGAGCCTCTCCCCTGTGTGGATCACCATGTGTTTCTTGAGACTCGATTTCTGGGAGAACGACTTCCCACACTCATTGCACACAAATGGCCTCTCTCCCGTGTGAATCGCCATGTGTTTCTTGAGACTCGATTTCAGGAAGAACGATTTCCCACAGTCGCTGCAAGCCAAGGCCCTCTCCCCTGTGTGGATCACCATGTGGGTCTTAAGATGAGATTGCCAGGAGAATGACTTGCCACAGTCCTTGCAGGTGAAGGCCCCCTTCCCCATGTGGAATGCCATGTGGGTCTTCAGATGTGATTTTAGGGGGAATGACTTCCCACAGTCCTTACACATGAAGGGCCTCTCCCCTGTGTGGATCGCCATGTGGGTCTTAAGACTTGATTTCTGAGAGAATGACTTCCCACAGTCCTTGCAAGTGAAGGCCCCCTCCCCCGTGTGGAGTGTCATGTGGGTCTTCAGATGTGATTTCTGGGAGAACGACTTCCCACAGTCCTTACACATGAAGGGCCTCTCCCCTGTGTGGATTGCCATGTGGGTCTTGAGAGTTGATTTATGGGAGAACGACTTCCAACAGTTATTGCAGGCAAAGGCCTTCTCCCCCTTGTGGATCAACATGTGGGTCTTCAGATGCGATTTCAGGGAGAACAACTTCCCACAGTCCTTGCACACGAAGGGCCTCTCCCCTGTGTGGATCGTCATGTGGGTCTTGAGAGCTGATTTCAGGGAGAACGGCTTCCCACAGTCATTGCAGGCGAATGGCCTCTCCCCTGTGTGGATCGTCATGTGGGTCTTGAGAGCTGATTTATGGGAGAACAACTTCCCACAGTCGTTGCAGGCGAAGGCCTTCTCCCCTCTGTGGATCAACATATGGGTCTTCAGATGTGATTTCTGAGAGAACGGCCTCCCACAGTCCTTGCACACGAAGGGCCTCTCCCCTGTGTGGCTCACCATGTGTTTCTTGAGATTTGACTTCTGGGAGAACGACTTCCCACAGTCCTTGCAGGCGAAGGGCCTCTCCCCCGTGTGGATCGCCATGTGGGTCTTGAGAGCTGATTTATGGGAGAACGACTTCCCACAGTTATTGCAGGCGAAGGGCCTCTCCCCCGTGTGGATCGCCATGTGGGTCAATAAGGTCTTTCCCTTGTCGACTTCCTTTCTGACAGGCAGCGAACTGCCCTCGTCTCCGAATGCTGACGTAAAATCCTCACAGTGATACTTCGTGTCACCATCGGACACATAAAACACCTCCACTTCCGTCTTCATTTCCATCTTGATTTCCATCGTTGGATCCACAGAGAGAGAGGTACAGCTGGCTGGGGCATCACTGCCCACTAAACCTTCATTTTCATTCTTGACGAGAGATGGGGACACTGCATCCTCTGTCTCGCTCTTCAACTGACATTCCAAGATGCTCATTTTGGCCTTTGGTCCTTCAACATCATTTTTTATGTACCAGATGACCTACTTTTTCACTTTCTTCTATTGTTATTTATTTTTCATTACTTCCTTTTCTCCCTTTCCTCCTTTCAACAATACACAAATCTGATATCTAGAATTTTTTATCTGCTGTTTTAGGAACTTATTCAACACCTCGCAGGAACTTGCACTTACATTCATCGCTGGACGCCCATTCATCCCGAAACCTTGACAACATAAACCGACGACTTCTTCTTCCAGCACGGAAAGTCTGGAATACGAGAAGGTAAAAGATTATTAGAAATATTTACATAAAACTGAAGCTTTTAATTCATTGTTCATAGCAAACCCATCAATCACATTGAGCCCACATTAAGGTTCTGATTTCCACAGACACTCTGATTCCCAAGTCTTCCAGACAACCAGTTGTCCACACATAAGTGTCTGTAAACCAACAGCTCATCGGAGCTGCTTCGCTCATTCTGTCGTGTCTCACAAGACTCCTCTCCTCTCTGATGGGCTTAAATTATTCTTGCTTTTGTGAAACCTGTATCGTGGATGTTAAGTGACTCTGCAAGCCTCAAATGCTCTCTGAAATAATGTTGTTCCACTTAATAATTGTTTGTTTACTAGTGTTTTTCATTCCAAATCCTTGCGTATATCCCTCAGGGTACATCTTCACCATTATCATTTTTCTTGGTTCCTGTATCATGATTTCTTCAATAGTCATTTATGAGTAATTTCTTGTGGTATTCTTTTGACAAAAGACCCAGTAACAGTCCTGGAAGAGAAAATGCCCACAGATCAACGTACAGAGCCAGGAGGAAGTTTACTTGAGACACCTTCCTTAGCTCTGTTAATACTAACCTAAGAGCTGTTGACATCCAAACCTGTGGTGTCAAGTACTAACTTCAAGGTAGTACTGCAGCACTCAACTAAACTCAGTAATATCCTGCAAAAGTCCCTACTGAGGTTCTTCAAAGAGGAGAATGAGACAGGTTCGTGACTGACTCTTCTTTATCTTGTTACAAAATCTGGGGAAATCACAAACAAACAGATCCTGTCCTCCCGAGTGCCCAGATGACTCGTCAATACCCTGCTGATTTCAGGGCTAACCCAGATGACTCAATGTCAGGGCTAAGCCAGACAGTCTTTGGATTCAGACCTAAGTCTGACAACCCCTAAAAAGACTTGTACAGGCTACGAGTCAAACTCCTAAAGGAGAGAGAGAGAGAGAGAGAGAGAGAGAGAGAGAGAGAGAGAGAGAGAGAGAGAGAGAGAGAGAGAGAGACCATCACAGCTTCTCAGGAGTACAAAAGAACTCCCTCGAAAAGCAAAGATCCAGTCCTAGCATCAAACTCTGGTTGAAGGTTGACCAAGCCTTTCCAAAACCCAAGGGCAGAGAGAAGCTTTATAGCAATGGTAGGTGAGCAAAACACCACTACCTGCTGACCAAAGCTCTGACGAGAGATAAACCTCGTCTCCACATCAATGACTGGAGACGATTCTAGTCTTGTAGATCTGCTCAAGGAGCGGAAGTATCTGAGGACTCCAATGGTGAGTGGGGAAAGAATTCTCTCACCAGGAGAAAGGCTGGAAAACATCCAGGCGTGAAGTGCCAGAACTCTCAACGGTGGGAGATGCCAGATTGAGCGGATGAATCTGAGGTTAACTAGAGATGAATATCTCTTTAGGACCTCAAACCATAGTGGTAGCAGGTCTGGAAATTACCTGGCACAGACACATGGGGAGTCCAAGACTTCACCAGGGAAACGAGAGAGCAACCTGCTGCCGACTCTGCACTGAAAATGCAAAATGGCGATAAAGACGTACGGTTCAAAGTTGCCTTCCAGGAGAACCTTTTCTCTGAGCTTAAACAGAAGCAAGCATGGAGAAGAATTAGCCCCAGAGCTACCAGCTGTGCCAAATGGTAGCCAGGCATAAGCTCAGTACCTGGAGTCTCGGCAACTTCTTCATCACAGGTGATAAGGGACCAGTGTCGCTGTTGCCTGTACCTGTATCCAGTTGTAGAGCTGGTGTTGAAAGGATCTAGTCCTCACCTCTAAAGAGAGACTCGCCACGCTCAGCAATGCCCAGAAGTGTCTCCTACCCCCTCACTGGATGCATCTGACCATGAAAGCATCCCTGGGGAAACTAGCTGGCATTCCCATGTCATAGTCTCAGTCACCTGAAGACACAACTTCATGAGACTAAGTCATGAGAAGAGGAGGAGGAAGGAGGTTCTCAGAACCCTCCTCTACAAGGAACTAAAGAATGGTGACAACCTTAAGCACGTGGCACCTGAATCAACAGGAACTTGTGTGCACCGTCCCTAAGCATCCTTAGAAAAGACTCATTGCTACCATAAACCTTGGTTGTGTAAGAGGGTAAGAGTCAAAAGAAGGTTGTTCTATAGCCTACACTGCAACAAGTTTGCCACGAAAAATCAGTCTCTAAAAACGTCCAGTGTACCCCTTACAAAAGAGTATCAGTTGCAACCAATGTAGACTCTTCTTCTGGCCTTGAGGACGGTGATTGAAAGTCCCAACAAAAGACCTTCCCAGAGAGCAAAGTTGAGCACTGGCCAGCCCTAGAGCGACAGTTGCACCTGTGTGGAAAACCGAGGGCTACGTGAGGCAATCAGTCCTCTTCTTCAGAAAAGGATCAAATGCTGGAAGCCTATCAAGACTTCCTGCAGTGAAAGTCAAACGTAGTAGTCCTCTTCTCCTTCCCCTTGAAAGTATCAAAAGGGAAAGATCAGAAGCGATGGAGAACTCCACAAAAACCTTCACTATTTAACAACCCAATCCAAAGATGGGAGCCATTGATAGTGTCCGAGCTGTAAGCCCGGGTTGTGCTAACCCCTCTCTAACAGCCCCGAAGATCCGGGGACAGACAAATTGAAGTCTCACCCAGTAACTATGGCCATCCTGCCATGGAAGAACCAGGAACACCAGCTCATGGCTTCCCAAAAACTCAATTAAAAGCCATTCATTAAGGAATAAATAAGCAGCGCAAAAAGGCTGCGCAAACTCTTCCCCGTGCGATCCCAAAAGACCATTGGAGAGGAGCCGAAGTGTTTCCCTATCACCCCGGTTGCCCGACCAAGGAAAGAGAGGGAGAACACTCGTGGATCATCAGCAAACCTAACCCGACCTCTAAGCTGGGTAACGAAAGCCAACAGTCCGTGAGAATGAGTCATGCAAAAACCCTCTCAGTGTGATTCCAAAGGACTGCGTTGAGATGGGGAGAAGCGATCACCTGTGTCTATGGTCACCCAACCATAGAAAAGTAGGAAGAACACTACAAACTTCTTGTGGGAAATTTTATATCACTCAGTGATATAAAATTCCTTCCACTGAATGTTCTCTCGCAAAAAGGTAAAAAGTAAAGGACAGGCTGTTAAACGCATAATTCTTCCGCGCACGTAACGTCTTTTCAGACTTGTGCCAGAAAGTCCAAAGGATTAATAAACTGCTCTTTAAATCTAAGTAAATAAATTCAGGCAAAAGTAAATTTTATTTATTTAAGTTCAATAACCCAAAAAGGGACTCAGAGTAAATTAAAACTAAGGCCATAAGAATTCCAGGCAAGTTCACTTAGGCCAAGGAATTCAAGTAAGTTTCAACCAGGTTATGGCAAATTGAGTACTGAAATTAATGGTAAATATGTTCAGTCTAAGCTTATGCACAGTTAATTCTCATAAGCTCCAATATTATAACAGACTAATTAAGTAAACACCTTTATAAGTAAATAAAATACAGAGAACGGTTAGTTACGCCTTTAAAAGAGAACGGTTAGTTATGCCTTTAAAACAAGTGTAAAACGTTAAATGACGAAAATGCTTCCTATCGAAACTGTGAAGTGAAGTCGAGCTGCCTGACCGAGACGATGGTGACCCAATCTAGGAATCGTATATCACCCTGCAATAAAGTTAGCATAGTTTAAACATGCTCATCTTAATTTACGCCTAAACTGAAACAAATCCTATCTGTTAGGTTAGTAAAACCAATGACCTCCGGTTATGTTCCTGGAAATAAATTTGTGCGCTGATAAAACTCATGCCACTGACTAACGTGTGTTCCAACGACAAGGGGAGCAGAAGGTCACTTCAACTCTTAGGTTGTATCCCAACAGATAAGGATCTGGGAAGGATATGGGGGTTAGGATAGGTAAAACAAGGGAAAGGAGGGCATACGAACCAAATCTCTTGCATGTTATCAAGTTTATAACACTACACTGAACAAATTATATTTGGAAGTTGAAGTTCAAGACCGTCTACCACATTGCCTGAATTTACAGTAGCGCCAAAATCATGCTGTTGGCCTGGACCCGTGAAAAAAATTTTGCCAGGTAAACGGTTCTTATCACTCACTAAATTCATTTCTTTACTGATTTGAAATCCTCCCTGCCCACCATAAAGGCAAAGGCACACAAAAAGAAGCTTACTAAGCTTTCTCAACTCACAGCTGAGTCCGAGCAGAGGTGAGGCTCAAAAGCACAATGCAGATGAAGGCAATGAAGGAAAGGAGAATATCTCTACCTCCTTCCACCACTGCTGAAACTCACCTCGTCTGCAGCAGCAGTCGAAAATCACAAAGACCAAGTCGCAGAAATCAAAGGAATGAGGCTACTAGCCTATTCCAATGAATACAAAGGATGGCTGTGACAGCAGGATTACCTCAACTAAGGCAGCCCTACTGTCAAGGAACCTCCATGTGGTTAAATCTACCACCCCTGAAAGGTCAATTTATTAGCAAGTACGTCGGAGAATGAAACAGCTGTTGCGTAACTACCAGACATTGTTACATGTCCCACGAAAACAGCATTCGTAGAGACAAGGAATACACAAGCTTAATTCCTTGCAAGAAGGCTTCTTTGACTGATGGGTTTGGGAAATCAATACAAACACATTCCCCGGGTTACGTCACACTCAGGTTACGTCGTTCCAAGTTTACGTCACTTTTCAAATAAATTCATAAAGAAATTGGTTCTGGGTTACAGCCGAAACTCCCGAGGTTATGTCATCATCTTAAGCTGCAATGGGAGTGTAAAAGTATATATACAGCTACAATATAAGGGACAGTAAAAGTACATAAAAACAGCTGCAATATAAGGTCAAAATTTGGAGGTTTTCCGATGCACACCACATCAGCATGCAAGCAAAAAAAACCTGTACAGTAAACCCAGAGGATTAAAGGTAAGGGACCCAGAGGATTAAAGGTAAGGGACCCAGAGGATTAAAGGTAAGGGACCCAGAGGATTAAAGGTAAGGGACCCAGAGGATTAAAGGTAAGGCTTTCATCACTTTATTTCTCATTTTTATCAATTTCCCTTGCGACCTTCTGAGCTACGTCGTTTTCCAGGCTACAGCGCGGCGCCAGAACAGAACCCCTGATGTAACCTGTGTACTTCCTGTACTCAAGTTTCATCAATGAAAGTTCAAACAGAAAAAGTCAGGCAGAGAGTCATGAGAGACATCTGGAATCGACAGCGGCTGGAAGCAAAGTGGAGTGGAGACTGACAAGTGGGGGGGCTTCCCCCACCTGTTGGTATTTGACTACCTTGTCGATAAGTTTCAATAGCTGTTCCAGCTCGCGTTGCAGGCTAAAATTCCCATGTAAAGAACGAAGGTTTGTACTTGTGTAGGAACAAATTACAATTCATTCCCAGCTTTAAAGCCAGTTTGGAAATATGTACAGTACTCCAACCAAAGGTGTTGAGGAAGTTGAGCACTTCTACATAATCAATCCGAATCAAGGAGGGATTTGGTCTAGGTTTCCCTTTGGGCGAGCAACTGCTTCCCTTGGTGCTTTAAACCTTTCTGCTTAGAACCCATGTGGCTGTCGCTCTTGCTTCAGCCACAGGCAAGTGACAAACAGTGGCGCAGGGAAATATCCTTCCCTGTTGATGGTCACTAGCAACAGCAGTCTACCAGCATCTGCAGAGTCTAGACAACAAATCTGTTCTTTAACATAGAAAAGAGTGCTTCCATATACACAACAGATCATATGGAAACAGTCCTTCCAAATCCTTGTACATGATTATTCACATTTACTAATTTATATATTATTTTAGCAAAGCACGGTATGCCTATATCCTTCATCTGGTCGTCCCTTGATTTTGATTATTTCAAGTTCTTTGCACCATTTCCTTGAGAAATGTTCTTCCAGCACAGGAATCTGAAACTTCTCTCACACTGGCAAGTCCTTCCCTTTCCCTACATACACCATTATCGACTCTTCTCGTTTATAGTTTGTAGTTTATAGTTTCTAGTTTGTAGTCTCATGCCCTCGATTGTCGCCTCCAGGTTGGTGACAAAAGTGGGTGTGCCTCAGGGCCAAAGGGATGCTGCAAACAACCTTTTAGTTATGCTGACAGTGCACCACGTGAGAGGCACTTTCTTTTTCAAGTAATAAATTTGCATTGAAGCAAAAATTAACAAAAAGGCATAAAAATCAAAGATTATGGAGATACAGTTTATACAAATGAAAAAAATATGAAAAGTATTAAAAACATCTGTCACTTTTTGCCACAAATGCATTAACAAACATATAATGTACAAGAGAAACAACACACAAAGGAAAAAATGATCAGTGTCCACTTGGCTAAACATATGCAACTTCTGTTACCCACAATTCCCTCGTAACTTCTCAGTTTCTTCACATTTTGGAAACACTTGTCACCACAAAGAGGAAATGATCATTACCTCATTACGTACCCGGACCTGAGATCAAATCTCAGCCGGGCATCAGAACCTCTTCATATCTTTCTGCCTTGACTCGGATCTCGGCTTCACGGGGACAAGAGTTTCCAAAACGTGAAGAAATTGAGAAGTTAAGAAAGGGTATTGTGGTTAATTTAAGTCACGTACGTATATGGTCAAGAGTATGAGAGTATGATCTCTTCCTCTACGTCACTTCATAGTTTACGTACATAAAATTGTTTCAACACTCACCCAACAAGTAACATGACAGCAGAAATCTCATGGCATGTGTCCTGTTGATGTCAACGCATCCTACATTGGCAGCAGGTGACTCCAAATCACTTCCAAAGGATCTACGACAACTTGCAACTGCACCTAGGAACACTTACCAAGCACACACCTATAAAAGAAACAGGAAACGCTATACATCAAAATTTGCAAATTGAAGATACTTTGTATTTCTTCTAGATATACAAACCCAAAGTCTTTTACAGAAAAGGAATACATACAGAATTTATGCCAAAGGCCAAGTGCTGGGACCTATGAGGAGGTCAGAAAGTGTTTGAAAACAGGTGTTTGAAAGGTGTAAGGAGGAAAAACCTTTTACCACTGCATTATGGAAGGCCTGTCAAAGAGGGCTGAGAAAAGTAAGATGGAAGAAAGAGAATATGAACGGAGGTGTTGCACAGTGAAAGGAATGGAAGGGGTTGCAGCTAGGGGCCAAAGGGCCGCTGCAAAGAACCCTGTAGAATAATACCTACAGTTCACCACGTGAGGTGCACTGACGGCACTTCCCCCTATGGAGAATACCCTTTTGCGAAGGCCAAGCTTCGACAGTGATCATCCTTCCGTCAAGAGTAGGTGCGAGGGTTCCTTACGGGTTCCCAGCCCAAATTGGGCCCAAATTCATGACTATGGGGTCATCCACTTGCCTCATCTACCACCTTGTTACAATGCCACATCCCTCGCCTAGTTCTTGCTTCAAGCAAGAGTGGGACGCTCCGTTTGACCTACCCTGTTATCCGGACAATTTTGCAAAACTTAATTGTTTAAAAACAATTGTTTGAATCAACAGTTGTTTGAATTAACAATTATTCGAACTAGCATACATAATCATTTTCCACTATGAGAACGAAAAAATTAATTAGTACCAGACTGTACGGCATAGAAAATGTTGCGTATACATATATGACGCAGTCCTGGCGAGATCATTTGAGAAATCTACTGTCTCTAGTATATATGCGTTTTTGTACAGAAAAGCTCTGCAGGGTGCCAAATCCAGTACCAGCCCCTCGGGGATGAATGTAAAAGCATGAAAGAAAGATGGCAAATTTCTCACGTTATTTCAGAAAACTTTTCAAGTCATCTAATTCATACTGCATCATAAAATACACCATTTTCTATTACTGCCCAGTCATAAAATTATATGGTAAAACTTCAGAATAGCTCTGCACGGACTATTACCTTGGAAATTGATTTTTCATATACTTTTAGTGTTGCTGATTAAGGAGGTGGTGTTGTTTATCGTCAGTCAATTATTATTAACCTTATATTTCTACCCAACATGGTTGGGGACCCTTTGGGAATGCAAGGTTTTGGGGGGGGAAATCGTTGGGAGAAAAACCAGACTGCCACAGTTTTGTTATGGAATGGTTCCACATATGCGCATATCATCAGGGAGCCATATGTTTAAGAGGGGATTGGCTAAGGAAGCCTCTTATAAAATGAACTACACTAGCCTAATGTAACCTAGCAGGCCATGTTGCTTAGCTGAGGAGCTCTGCCCATGGACCCCAGGTGAAGGAAACTCCACTTTTTACCAAAAGTTCCCTATAACACATGCATGGTAGCATTCCAGGATGGCCAGCACACAATAACATATCAGTTCTGAGGTTGATTATGGGTTAATTACAGTCAGCCGCCAAAAAGTAACAGTCAGTTCTTGACAAGAAACCAAAATACAATAGAAAAAGTCAATTTCCCAGGTAATACCCGATGTGGAGCTGTTCCACAGTTCTACCAAGTACATTAATGAATAACTAGGACATCCTCAGACTAAAATCACCAAATAAATTAACATAGCCTGACCTCACCGGAATTAGCCATATTTAGGTATTTTCAATATTTGTGGCCATTTCTGAGGTCATATAACCCCTCCCCACAACTCACGTAAGTCTTCCTTCATCCCGGACCGACTTAATTATATGCAGGGAGTGACTGACTGCATCGGGTTAGGGGGACCCCCTCCTCCTCCCCATTCATATATAGCCTAAAGTAATATATATATACAGTAGAACCCCAGGCCCCGACCACATCCGAACTCAACATGATTGGATTTCAATGCGAAATTTCAAGTAAATTTTGCATTGGAACTTGAATCAGAAACCGGAATCTGACCCGATGAATCATATGATGTTTGTGAACAAAAGTGTTGTTGGTGTTGTTCCCACGCATTGTTTAAAGCAAGCTTTATTGAAGGATACTTTAATAAAGAGCTTTTATTTACACAATGCAAGTAGACTGCATGAAATTTACCATAAATTAATACTGAACTTAAACAACGTTTATGTATTACCGAGACAGGACACCAGGATGGCGCTCTGGTTTGTTTACAAGCTGCCAACGTCACTTAAGCAATTTTTCTCAAGTTTGTGATAACACATAATTTGGCTTATTTTCAATATTTTATTAATCTACTGTAACAATCAGGCTTGTTTTAAGGTGTTTTCTTTTATCAGCAACAGTTTTTGTGCCTACCCGTTACAGTACATACTGGTACCTAGCCTAGCCTAGGCTATGGCGCTCGGTCAACCATTGGTAATTGGACGTGGGCCAGATTTTTGATGCAGTGGACATTTAAAAATGAAAAGTCTTCAACTCTGAACTTAACTGTAATTTACGAGTAATGTTTTGTTTACAAAGGCAAAGTTAGTAATGACTGGTGGTCAAGAAAGGATTATTCCATTTTCAGTTATTTCTTATGACCTGACCTGACCTGACCCAACATAACCTAATCTGACATTACCTAACATAACCTAACCTGACCTGACCCAACCGGACCTAAACTAACCTAACTTGACCCAACCAGATTTAGGGAGCCGTGTTCTCAACTGGCCAGGGGAGCTGGACCCCAACCCCACGGGGAGGAGTGGACCTGTAGGGCACCCCTCAAGGGTAGTAAGAGGTCCAAACCACCACCATTCATCTCGGAACGACACTAGACTCGAAGAGAGAGAGAGAGAGAGAGAGAGAGAGAGAGAGAGAGAGAGAGAGAGAGAGAGACCTCACCCAAAATGAGGTACATTAATAAGGTTGTCAGTCATCTTAATGATTCAATATATATATAAATAATAATCGACGTCATAAGACGGCCGCTGCAGAAGAGGAAGAAAATAATAAAAATATGAAAATATACGAAAATCACCTTAAATTTTGTATCTCCGTTGATATAAATCACAAAAATTAAACAAAATTAAATAAAAAATTGATGAAACAATAAAAGGGTCTCGAGTTATTTATACTTGGCGAATGAAGATTGTTTATACTTTTGTAGTAGTAATTGAGGGACTCATTCTTGTAGCGGCTTTCCTATGGGCTCTGTTTCTCTTTTAAATGGCTTATGTAAGCCTTTTTTCTTTATTATATCATATTCTTTAATAGATAATTTCATATTTTATATTTAAAATCTATCAATATCTATTAAGTGTGAGATTTAGCCACTAATATTTTCAGTTTAGTCCCGATGTGACCGCATTTCTCATGGGTTAGTAAGTGCTCTAGATTTCCAGGTATTTCTTTTCTGAATATTCAGTTCCTTTTCTCATTCTCTCCTTCTTCTGCTATTTAGATCTAAAGTCTTCTAAGGGGATCTTGCTGTCTGGCGCAGTTACAGCGAGTTTCTTTTCTTACAGATTGGATTAGAATATAGAATTGAGGCCAAAGGCTAAGCGCTGGTACCTTTGAGGTCATTCAATGCTGAAATAGAAACTGATAGTAAAAAGGTTTGAAAGGTGCAACAGGAGGAAAACCTCAAAGCAGTTGAAGCACTATGAAACAATTGTTAAGAAATGGAGCAAAGTAAGAAGGAAGAGAATATGAAGAGAAGTACAATCAAAGGAACAAAAGGGGTTGCAGCTAGGGGCCGAAGGTACGCTGCAAAAAACCTTAAGTAATGCCTACAGTGCACCGCATGAGGTGCACTGACTGCACTACCCCCATACGGAGCCTCTTATATATATATATATATATATATATATATATATATATATATATATATATATATATATATATATATATATATATATATATATATATACATTTTTTTCACACTTTTCAATTATTCCTCCTTTCTCTGCTTTTATTTGATTTGATTTCTTTATATGTCTTAACAGTTCTTATATTTCCTCTTCTATAACTGATTATTCAGTTTTGCTAGAAAAACTGAAGTCTAAATCCTTCACATACTCTCTCATTTATTCTAGTTTTTTAATTATTGTAGGATAAGTATGTGTCATTGTGCTGATATCAGTTATATACGGGTGTTTCGAAATTAGAGGTCCCCCCTCCTTCCATAGAACAAATGGGAAGTTATGAAGTTTTCTGCTATAGCCTGTCTCCAAGTACATTATTTTAAGTTTCTATTAAGCTATTTTTTTATTTTACATTTCTTGTATTTTCAAACTAAGTGTCGGAGTTAGATACAGCCATGGCTAATGACTCAGAGGAAATCAGATGGATTGACCGAAACTGGGCTATAACCTTCAGAGAGACCAGGGATGCTGGAATATCCTTCATTTCACGTTCCTGGATAGCTAAATACATTAAAAGAGATGAATCCTTTGTTAAAAGAAACTGGAACAAAAATCCATATGACTGTCATAGCGAAGAGTGAGAATCTTGGAAGGCCTGAAGTCCTTTCTCAGGAGTCAAAAGACGTCATAGCTGAGGCAGTGGGTAGACCAAAAAGTCTTTACTTAAATTGGCACTTGATCTAGAAACAAAAAGGGGAAAGAAGAGAAGTTATGGCGCTGTATATCCTGAGTTGAAAAAATCTGGTATCAAGCCATTTCATGTTATCAGCAAGCCCAACATCACTCAGCAACAGAGAGAAGACCGTGCATGGTTTTGTGGTTCATTTCTTAAAGATTGGGATGAAGCTGACTTTCTCCATGTTGCCGCATCAGATGAATTCTTCATTGTCACAGTCATGAAGCCAAATCATAAAAATGACATCATTTGGGCTGCAAAGTTGGATATCAGCGATGATGTGCGCTATCACCAAGTTGTGAAATTTCCTGAATGTTTGGGAAATTTTCTCTGTTTCACAGCCAAACAGTTAATGTGGATCATCAAAGAAAAAGGACAGTCATGGAATGGCGAATACTTCAGAGAAACTGTGCTTATTGGTGGAGTATTTTCTTTCCTCAAAGATCCTGAAAATGTGTTATCTGTTGAAGAAGTCACATTTTTGCATGATAAGGCACCATGTTTCAAGGCTCTTCAGACACAGGAGCTGCTTCGAAACAGTGGTATCGATTTCTTCTCGTCAAGTGAATTTCCAGGTAGCTCCCCTGACCTTAATGTGTGTGAAAACATTGGTAGTATCTTAAAGGATCGTGTTGAAACGCGGACAGTGAACTATGATGGCATACCAAGCCTCAACGACCTGCGAAGAGAGGTGACCGAAGTGCTCAGGAAGTGGAGTTTGAGTCTCAGCTTTTTGCGATTTGCTGAAATCATACCCCTCAAGAATGCAGGCTGTGGTACAGGCAGATGGAGGCCACACGAAATATTAAATACTCAGAGAGAAACTTTTGTTTTTGTCCATATCAATTTTAGTTTATGCTGTAGAGGTGGGGGTGCTCTAATTTCAAAAACACCCTGTATACTACTGAGTGGAATGTGTTGTGTCTATGGTTAGCAACGTATTACCTAACTCCTACCACGCCAAGATTTTGGTGCAAATGCCAGTTGCCCTGCAGCCATCTTAGGATTAAGACGCTTCTGTAATAAACCGTCAACACGGGAGTAGTGCCTCTTACTTACCCTGCCCATAGAGTATCCTATAGTGAGGCTAGGAAATGCATTTCCACAGTGGACTTTAGGATACTATTGTGTACATTGAATTTCTTACCTTCGCAACCCAGCTGCCTGCTTACTGCCACCCAGCTTCTTCTCTTCGCCACATTATCACTACAGTGCAGCAAAGTCAGGTCATATAGTTCTGGTTTGCTTTTTACTGATTCTATTCACATTTCATCTGAAACCACAAAATCAAAGTGAGTTTTGTAGATTAATTTTGATCAATTTGTGCTTATGCGTTGTCCTTATTTCGGTGATGAATAAAAGGAAACTTTTTTTTAATTTACCTACCTTTTACATGATCTCATTGTGGTGTTTTCTTTTGATTTTCATAGGACAAAATGTAACACTACCTGCTCATATGAAGGCTGAATCTCGACTGGAGTGGGGCAGGGGTTGCAGGACCGTGGCAACTGTGTTCACACTGTCGCTCCAGTCAAAACACCTTTTGAAGGGATCGTGACTGGAGTGAGAGCGGACCGTGAGCACCAGTGTGAATGCTTCCATGGAAATTCATGTAACATTATTGGACCGGACCGGGACCGAAGTGAGAGTGGAGCGCTACCGAACCTATGGTGTGGATGAACCCTTAAGTGCTGCTGAATGGCCAAAGCGACCCAGCGCTCGGCTTGACGGCCTAAATCTCACAAAAACTAACCTCAACTTTCTCACGTCAAGAGACAAGAGGGTCCTTGAATCCTATCACTCTCCATGTGATTACTCTCCATCCTTTTGCCCTTAAATGAAACCTTTCCTCCAATCCTGTAGGACCTTGAGAGCATAATGTACGGCAGTCCTCGATAATTCCTTCCCCACGTTGGACCCTGGGCGAACAAGGCATTGGCTACTGATGAATTAGTGAGTTAGACCTAAGCCTATGGTGCTAGCTCAATATAAACATGATCATATTCGTATTGAAACTTGTTAGATATAAACTTGAAACTATTTTTGATTTAATAATTAAAATGTAATAAATGTCAAATAGATATTTTTAATTCCAGATAAAAGAAATAAGATACAAAATGAAATTTTAAATTATGTTTGAAGTTACTTCAGTTTGATAAGATGTGGAGATATGAACTAAGTTTTATTTTATTCAAGACAAAAGAGAAATGAGTTTACTCAAAAAATGTTTATAAAATATTAAAGGCACTCACAATGAATCAGAATTTCATTTCAATACACAAAAACTAATAGATTTGATCACCACTACTGAATTTTGTTATATAACCATTAAGAGCACAAATAGAATAGGCCTATTTTATTTCCCTATATAAAGAAATAGATTATATTTCAGATGTAGACAGCGCACAATAGGTAATACTAAATATTAAAGTCTTGATTAGAAAACATATTGACATACGAAATTATTGTTATTGTTATAGGATTGTCATAGACATCTTATGTGATTTTAATATGGTAGCCTATGCGACGCCAGACCATTTAGAATCGGTAAATCTTCTGAGAAATGATTAGTTGCGAATCATTCCAAATGGAAAAACTTTCAAGTTCGAAGATTTACGTCTGAGGTCGTGTCATGTTAAAACTGGCCTTATTTCATGGTCAGAGTGAACCTGAAAGCTATAGTTAGAGGCAAAATAACTCATATATACTGTATATATATATATATATATATATATATATATATATATATATATATATATATATATATATATATATATGAATAGTGAAGGATAATATTTCATTTATATTTGTTAATGAAAATACTTACATAGACCGTTACGTTCAGTAAGAAACAATACCAAATTACGATTGCGATAAAACCGAAAAATAGATTGATATAAGTAAAACATTTTCAGCATATGAAAGTTGATGAAAAATTGTAATATATACGAATAAATGATAACAGATTTAAGTCATATTAGTTAAAATAAATTACAAATTCGCTAATTTTTACGAGGCACATTTACCGTTTCCTTGGTGTAACGGGTGGGGTGGAAAGTAGATAATCTGCGAAGAATGCAATATTATTCACGTTTATAAGTACAATAGCTCTATTTACTATTGGCTCTTGTATTGAGGAGGACAACGAACGCCGTCTGAAAGTACACGAATGAGAGGCATTCAAATGTCTGCGCATTTAAGTGTGCATTAGAGATATGAAACAATGAACTCGATGTTGTTACTGAGTAGATAATAAATGCAGTCACATAATACATAGAAGTCTCTGTGTCAATATCAATGACGTACAATGATGAGATGCTTCAAACAGGTGTCTGGTGAAATTGCCAGTTTCTAGCTTACAAAAGGAAGGTTCCTACTGACGGAACCAACTCCGCAACATACTGTTATTATCGTCGGTATAAACAATAGAGGGAAGCATCCATTCAAGTAGCGTTGCCCACAATCATACAAATAAATAATAATATACTTGATAGGGAGGAATTTATGAGAAAACATACTTATATATACTTAACAGGAAGGAATCAATAAGAGAGACAGTGAAATATCCTTCATCAAACACAAAGCGAAGGAGAAATAGAAGGAGTGTGAGAGGAGCCGTTTCAAAGAGAAGCCTCACCCACTACTACTACTACTACTACAGCCACGTGAATCCTGTTATTGTTGTTGATGTGAAGGAAGGCGAGGCGCGACGTTTCAACTGACAGCAATAAAGGTAATTTATATATATATTTCCCCTCTCTATTATTCTTGTCATGACGTCACTTCATCTGTGGGAGTTTGAAGCCGAAGGGAGGCCTAATGAGAGGTCACTTCTGAGGCCCATCCTAGATGCTTGAGTAGGCTCTTTCCTCAGAGCCCAGTACTTGATGTAGGATGACCTGCCCCACGGGTCATCTGTGACTGCCCCGCCCCCCAGGCCCTCTGCTTCGGGCACTGCCCCCTCGCGCCCTAGAGGGCGCCGTCTGTAGGACCTCCACCTTCGGAGGGCCGTCAAAGGGCAAAAAAAAAAACTGGGTAAAACAGAAAAAAGGTCAGAAATGAAACAGACCAGACCTTTCCTAGAATGCCATGTCTTGACCTTTCTACACTGACTTGGGGCACCTTGCCCTGACCTGGCAGGGAGGGGAGTGGCTTTGCCCCCCCTGGACCCCCAGGTAACACTCGAAATCAGAGACATGGACGAAGCTTCTGCCTGGAGGAGGTGGGAGATCCTGCTCCCGTCCTTCAGCAAACCAACCTGAGGTCAGTATTGAGGTTGGTGACGGGTGGGGAGGGGGACAGTCTCATGGAAGTCGTCTTGAGTCTTCCCATGTGTTATTTATTTTACTTTGGTCAAAATTTTGGTAGCAGGGTATCCCAAATCTATGTTGGCCGACCTGTTGTAATCTTCCTGGGCCAGCCTAACCTGCCCCAGGGAGCTGTGAGTAGCCCGGCCCCTTCGGTTTGGTAACTGCTCGTTCACCTGCAAAATGGGCACTGTGTTTCTTACCGGTGGCCCCTTGGGGATGAACATAAAAGCACAAAAAAAAGTTAGATATCAGAAACATAAACAAAAGCTTAAACAAAAGGCTGTAAAGAATAATGCAGTCAGCAGCTGGTGAGATCCAGGACGCAGTAGAAGTCTTCAGTTTTGCAAGTTTTATTTCTTTTGTGTCCTTCGTTTTGGTCTAAATTTTGGTAGCTAAGTTTTGCTTTGAATCAGTATCATCACATTTTGAATTTGAAAATGTCTTTTTGTGTGTTTTAATTTGTGTTTGGACGTTTCTGGTGTTGGTGTTGTTAGTCAGTGCCTCCCTAAAGTCACCTGGGACACCAAGTCCTCACCCAAGTGCATGATGTTAGTTTGAGAGCATTCCATAAACTTCTGACCTTCATCTGAATGAGAGCTGTCAATGTGATTACCTAACGTCCTTCTAATATTTTGCTTGTTTTGTGTTTTACCCCTCCCAAAAACCCAACTTTTCCACTGTGGTCCCCCAAATTATTGAATGTAAGGGTAGTGACCACTATCTCTAAAAGTGATCATTAGCAAACAGAACGAATGTCAGAAATGTTGAAAGATGACATCAAAACAAGAAAATTCTATTTTCAAGTCCATAATGCAATAATGGTTCAAAGTTAAATAATACTAAAGTGTGAATGCTACTGCAGAATAGTTGTACTACTGTACATACATTATGGTGTGCAGTGTTAAATGGGCTGTTGCTCCCCTGGCCAGGTGAAAACCTGCCCCTGAAGGTTTAAGGTTAGAGTAGGATTTATGCATGTTGAAATATGACTGGTTCCTACATAGATAGAAACCTTTGGTCTTTACAGATGGGAATTACTTGCAGTGCAAGTTGGGAATGGCTGTTTAAGTTTTAGACGAGGTGGTTAGGGTAGTTAGCTATCAGCGGTACGGGTGGGAGTCCTGCCCACCCGGTCGGTACGCACCCACTTTACTTTCAGCTGCCACCGGAGATAGACGTGCCACCACTGCCCAACTGCCGTTTGACTACCTTTTGTTTTTGCCCGTGTTTTACAGATATTGTGGATACTTGTGTATATCTGTGGGTACTTGTGTGTGCATTCCTGTAGTTGTGATTTCCCTTGATTTACATTAGCAAACCCATGACTCATCTCAGCCTAAGGAAAGAAAGCCTTGTGTCATGAGACATTGCCCAGGCACTTCCAAACCCTGCAAGCGCTTCCTCTTCTCCTTGGAGATTGACCCACACACACTCTGCACACTGTGCAGGAAGCACGAATACAACCATACTAGTCCTTGCTCTGAGTGTTGTGTCTGGCCATCAGAACAGTGGGTGCAGTTCAGCCGGTTACGGTCATCAGACCGGACCGGTCATATGCTTGATTGCTGGGGAGGTTGCCAGGGGATCCTGACGAGTGTCTCTCCCCTGCAGAGAGAGCAACCAGGGAAGACTGTGATCTGGAAGGGCTCGAGGGTCCTTTTCCCCAGGACACAGACCCCCCCCCCCCAGACAGGACAGTCTCTTGGATAGATCGCTGGTCCCTTGTGGCGTCCAAGATCACTTCCTTTTCCACTTGTGAGTTCTGTAAACTCTGAAGAGAAAGCTACACTCAAGAGACTGATGCTGTCTGCAGATAGGGCCATCTCTTACCTAGCCCACCAGACTGCTAACCTGCGGATCGCCAGGTTCATCTGTTCTGAGTCAGCCTTGGCTTTACAGAATGGACTGATACTGGGTTCCACTTCCCTCTTCCGCTGTCCATCTTTGCACTTACATTCCCGCCTTGCTGAAGGATCTCGGCCTGCGGGGGAGGTGAAAGCAATGCAGAAGAAAGCCACTGCAAAATTCGTGATGGACCTGTCTCTGGGGCTCTACAGCCATCTCTTTCCCATAGAGAAAGTGACAGGTGGATGGAGACTGGTCGTAGACCTCTCTCCCCTAAGCTGATTTGTTTGCCAGACTTGGTTCAAAGTGGAAACAACACGCTCAGTGCTCGCAGCCATAAGGGAGTCCGACTTCATGCTTTCGGTGGATCTGAAAGATGCATATTTTCAAATACCCATCCCTCAGCCCTCCCGCAAGTACCTCTGCTTTATCCTTAGGAAGACGGTGGACAGTGTACCAATTCAGGGCACTCTGTTTTGGGCTCTCAACCACTCCCCTGGTGTTTACACAAGTGTTCACTCTTGTGTTGTCTAGGTCCCATTCGCACGGGATACGACTTCTGAGGTATTGTAGGGGCTTTTTGTTTAGTACATAATTGGTGCAGTATGATGGGAACAGATCTGAAGGTTATGAAATGAAACTCTGACTTTCCTTAACCTAATTTATTACCTTAATATTACAGTGGTCTGAGACCTTCAAACAGAACTAAATTTATATCTAACTTAGCCTATACCTAACTTAGCCTAACTTAATACTATAGTTCATCAGAACTTATCCTGTATTACACCTTAATACTACAAAAAACAGCCAAATACTTCAACTGCATACGGTACCAACCAAACAGTGTCTATACAAAAGATTGAATTGGCAATCTGGTGCAAAAATAATGACACACATTCTACAACAATTTCTCCTTTTCCATGAAGTCACTCTTCATTTCACTATAACAAAAAACATATTGGGCTCAAAACCACAAAAAATCTCAGCAATTCATTTAAACACTGCAAAATTACATAAATGGAATAGCTTCATGAAAAGAAGTACATCACCACTGCAAACAGAGCCCAATTGCAGTAGATGGTTCATGATCAAATCAACCGCAGTTAATTTGGAACAAAGTAGATTATGTCCATCTAACTTTCTGGAGAGGGAGGCTTCAACCTTCCAGACTCGCCACTGGTAGCTAACACAACCCTCCCCGAACCCCCCCCAAGAGGCGGCATGAGCCCCAAACCACGCCCCCTGGGCGGAGCTATCGGAGACGAGCGGGTTGACTCGGCAATAGTGGCCACATTTCTGAAGTTGACTTCGGCAGAGAAGGTTCTCCTCTTATCCCTCCCGCTGCTTACAACTTCGGTTTGCCGGTTCTCACAAATTTGCTTCCAGCACCTAGTGTAATATCTCATTCCACTCCCAAATTATGGAGAGGCAAACTCTTACTTCCGTGGAGGTTCTTCGGCTTAGCGAAGATTCCGAGGAGGAGGAGGATGTAGGCAACAACAAAAAACTTCCACAATCGACTGCAGGAAGTGATATACCTTCAAATTCTGACATTGTTAATATGTTACTCCAACAGAATCAAACTCTCATGCAAATTATTCAGAAAGGGTAAGGTTTTAAATTTTGTTTTTACTTATAGGACTTACCTGGTAGTTACATATAGCTGTCGTCTCTGACGCTTGACGGCAGAATTTTAAATTTCAAGCGCTAGCGCTATAAACACCTAGGTGATCCCTCTACCAGCGCCCTCTATAGGTAACAAGGAACTATCCCAACAATGTTCTAGAACCCATTAAGTTTTCTGCCGAGAGACCGGCAACACGGTCTCGTTTTGTGGTTGAATTTTTTTGTCTGCAATTTATACTTAAGTATTTCTTTGTGGTTTTTTGCTAGCTAGCGCTTTGCAATTTGTGGTCGGAATTAATTCTTTGTACAATATGTCTGATTCTGGTTCCCAGTATAGATATTGTGCTTTAGGCTGTAGGACTCGTTTGCCTAAAGGCGGCTATCGACCCCATTCAGTTTGCTCTTCATGTAGGGGTAAATTTTGTAATTCAGAGAATACATGTGAGGAATGTATGCATCTAACAACGGATGAATGGTCAGCCTTAGAGAAATATCTACGGAAGTTAGAAAAGGACAGAGTTAGGAAAGCTTCGCAGAGGTCATCATCTGCTAAGTCTGTAGGGCAGGTAATTCAATCTGTTAACCCCTCTCCTATTAACTCTCCTTTGTCCGACCCTATCACCGTGTCAGAGTTAAAAGTACAGATGGACACTAAATTTTCAGCTGTGCTTTCAGCCATCCAGACGATGGGCCAAGCCATTGAAAAATTGGCTCCTCGAAGTGAAGTGTTAGTGGAGGAGGTGTCTGTTCGGCCCACTCGTTCTCCCAGGTCTAGACCTCTGTCGGACTCCCCTGGTTCAGGGAGAGGGCATGTCGAAAACCGAAAGGAGGCGAGTGGGGCTTGCTCCCGAGCAGTCACCCCCTCAAGTATTCCTGTTGTGCATTCCCAGGATGCTTCCGCACGCCATAGAAAAGGCGCTGCTGGGGATGTGTCTTCTAGTGGTGATGATTCGTTGACTCCTCCTTGAAGTGGGCGCTTCAAGCATTCTTCTCGCCCTCTCAAGAGGTCTCGCGCCGTCTCTCCTGCAGCGATTCCTAAGAAAAGATCGTTGACGGATCCGCATGCGGGCTGTAGCTTCTGGGAGGATCCTGAACCTTTTTCCTCCTCCTCTTCAGTAGATCAGCCCCTCGTCGGAAGGAACCTCTGGCGTACTATTGCCCGTACTAAAGCGTGTTTCCGCACCAGGAGCGTCTACATCTCGTCCAGCCTCATCGCAGATAGTGCCTCCTCCTACTACCGGTCAACAAGATCCCCGTTTTGTCGCTCAAGTCACGGACAAATTGACGGATCTTATTCAGTTCTTTTGTGGCGCTCGTGCTGCTTCGGGAGCACCTGTTGCGGAGACACTTCCTTCGAATGCGCCACAAGTCTTGACTCAAGAGCCTCCCACTTCGCATGCACCAATGAAGAGGCTCAACCAGGCGCTTCAGCATTCTTCTCTGGCTCCGGATTCGCCACGTTCGGTTGGCGAAACGCCACTTCAGCATGGCGCGGCGCCACTTCAGCTTGGCGCGGCGCCACTTCAGCTTGGCGCGGCGCCACTTCAGCTTGGCGCGGCGCCACACTTGACGGATTCGGCGCCACATCGGCATGGTCGCAAGACTTTAGATTCCGCGCGACCTACTTTTCGTCAGGAAACTGTTCCTGTACACCAATTGTCTCCTGTGTCTTCTGTAGACGAAGAAATCGAAGAAGATGTAGAAATAGAAGAGGACTTTCCAGGAATCAAGGAGAAATCTTCGGGTTATAAGGAGTTACTCAAGTTTTTCGTGGAGAACTTTGGGGACTCTTTTAAGCCTTCGACTCCGGCTTCTCCCAGATCGCAGTTTAAGAGGGATAACGCCTCGGATCCAGCTCCTTTTACACGCCTAGTTTTGGCGATTTCGGCCAAGAAGGCTATCAAGAAAATTAATTCCTGGCTCTCAGACAAGAGAGAGCAAGGCAAGAGTATGTTTTGTCTTCCACCCTCCAGATTGGCTCATCGCAGCCGCATGTGGTACGAGACTGGAGAACGTTTTTCTTTGGGTGTGTCTGCCTCCGCTCAAGGGGACTTCTCCAGTCTAGTGGATTCAAGTCGTCACACAGCTCTTCAATCAGCGAAGATCTTTTTCACGCAGTCGGAGTTGGATCATCTTCTCAAGAGTATTTTCGCTGTTGTGGAGGTCATCAGTTTCCTTGATTGGTCAGTGGCGGCTCTGGCTAGGAAAGTCAAAGAATTCGGACTTTCGGATGCGCAGTCGACGGATTTCACTTCGGTAGTCGACTGCATAGACAAGGGGGTATGCGATTGTGCCTTGGAGCTAACTTCGGTTTTTGCAACCGGAGTTCTGAAGAAACGACAACTCTGGTGCTCTTTTTTGGCGAAGGGTGTTTCCCGCAGCCAGAGGTCTGCTCTCCTCTTTGCCCCTTTGTCGAAGGACCACTTGTTCCCGAAGGAATTAGTTCGAGAGACTGCTGAAGCTCTCACACAAAAGCAACACAGGACCTGTTGGCTCAGTCAGCAAAGAAGCCAAGAAGACTACTCCGGTAGCTACTTCCACCAAAACTTCGGTGTTTTCGGACACTTCCAAGACGTTCAGGGCAAGTCTGCCTCTCGGCCCTTTTCAAGTTTTCGTGGGAAAGGAAAATCTGCTACTCGACCTTCCAATTTTCAACAAAAGAAATGAGTGTGCTGTCCTCCACATAGCAGTAGGTGCCAGACTCCAGTCGTTCTCGGAAGCCTGGCAAAAGGTCACTCAAGATCCTTGGACCTTACAGGTGATCCGAGAGGGGTACTCCATCCCATTCCAACAAAAGCCCCCTCTATCGGACGCTCCAGTCGTTTTTCCAGCATACTCCAACGACTCTCAGAAGTTTTGCGCCCTTCGAGAAGAAGTAGAAGCACTACTAAGGAAACAAGCCATCGAATTAGTGCCGACCCCATGCTCTCCAGGGTTTTACAACCGTCTCTTTTTAGTTTTGAAGGCGTCGGGAGGTTGGAGGCCGGTTCTAGACGTGAGCGCATTGAACGTTTTCGTAAAGAAGACGAAATTTTCAATGGAAACGACAGAGTCGGTGTTAGCATCTCTTCAACCGGGCGACTGGATGGTCTCGATAGACCTCCAGGATGCGTGATTCCACGTTCAATCCATCAGGAATCAAGGAAGTTCCTGAGGTTTGTTTTCCAAGGCAAAGTTTTCCAGTTCAGAGCTCTTTGTTTCGGACTGTCAACTGCACCTCAAGTGTTTACAAGAGTTCTGTCAACGGTGGCGAAGAATCTTCACTTGCAAGGAATAAGGATGTCAATGTATCTAGACGACTGGCTTCTGAAAGCACACTCCAAAGCCAAATGTGTGGAGGACCTAATGAAGACATTATCTCTGGTAAAGGAACTAGGCCTACTAGTCAATGTTGCGAAATCGTCCCTCTCACCATCACAGCAGATGGTTTATTTGGGAGTGAGAATGGACTCTCTGACTTTTCGGGCTTCTCCATCAATACGGAGAGTAGAGTCTTGTCTAAGCATGATAGACGACTTTCTACATCGCGAGGTTTGCTCAGCCAACCAGTGGATGAGCTTACTGGGGACCTTAGCCTCGATGGAGAAGTTCGTAAAACTGGGGAGACTCAAGATGAGGCCTCTGCAGTTTTATCTACAAAGCCAATGGCCACGCAAAACCCATCCGGATTCCTTTCTTTTCAAGATCTCAGATCAGATCAAGAAGGAGCTGTTCTGGTGGAATTCAAGAGAAAGACTACAGGAGGGAATTTCTCTTTTTATCAAGAACCCAGACCTCACACTCTTGTCAGACGCTTCGGATCAGGGGTGGGGAGCGACTTTAGACAACAAGGAATGTTCGGGCCTGTGGCAGGAAGAACAGAAAGAACTGCACATAAATGTGAAAGAACTGAAAGCGGTACATCTAGCCCTGATGCAATTTCAGCAAGAGGTAAAAGGCAAGGTTATTCTTGTTCAGTCGGACAACACGACAGCTCTTGCGTATATCAAAAGGCAAGGGGGCACTCATTCCTTCTCCCTGTATCAGACGACCAAGGAACTTTTAGAATGGTCGGAAGAGAACGAGGTCACGTTATTGACCAGGTTCATAAAAGGCGAGAGGAATGTAACAGCGGATCTTTTAAGCAGGAAGAATCAAGTCTTGCCCACGGAATGGACCTTACATCCGCAGGTTTGCAAACAATTGTGGAATCTGTGGGGTTGTCCGCTAGTAGACCTGTTTGCAACAGACAGAACAAAACGCCTCCCAGTATATTGCTCCCCAGATCCGGACGACAAGGCACTTTGGGTGGATGCAATGACAATGAGTTGGGATTGCCTAGATCTTTACGCTTTTCCACCTTTCAAAATTATCAGGAAGGTCTTGGAAAAGTTCAGGAACCACAAGAACACCAAGATGACTCTAATCGTTCCTTTCTGGCCATCGAGGAATGGTTCCCAGATCTTCTCCTCCTCCTCGCAGATTTTCCGAGGATCCTCCCGTCGAGGAAAGATCTACTCAGACAACCCCACTTCCTGAGGTTCCATCAGAACTTGTCCGCTCTCACGGCTTGTCGCCTGCAGACTGTCGAGCGACTCCTCAGGAAGAGAGGTTTTTCAAAGGAGGTTGCAAGCGCTATTGCGCGACCCAGAAGAAAGTCTTCGGACGCAGTATACCAGGCAAGATGGAATCAGTTTAGAGACTGGTGCAATAGACATGGAGTTTCGTCTTCTAAAACCTCTCTAAATCAAATAGCGAAGTTCTTGCTATCCCTTTTTAAGGAGAAAGGATTGTCTTTGAGCACGATTAAGGGGTATCGATCAATGCTTGCGTCGGTATTTAAGCACAGAGGTCTAGACATCTCGAACAATCAGGATCTAACAGATTTACTTAAGTCTTTTAATACCTCGAAGACGAAAGTTCCTAAACAAATAGCATGGAATTTGGACATCGTTCTTAAATGGATTTGTTCAGATCAATTCGAGCCTTTGGCAAATGCATCGTTGAGAAATTTGACTAAGAAAACTATTTTTCTAGTAGCACTCGCAACAGCCAGGAGGGTGAGTGAGGTTCATGCCTTGGACAAAACTATTGGTTTCTCTCAAGGAAAAGCTATATGTTCTTCCTCTCTTAGGTTCTTAGCGAAGAACGAAGATGCGTCAGACCATGGCCGAGGTCTTTCAGCATTAAGAGCCTTTCAGATCTTGTGGGAGAAGGAGAACAAGAGAGATTGTTGTGCCCGGTGAGAGCCTTAAAGTTCTATATTCACCGAACAAAAGGTATCAGGGGCTCTTCGGAGAACTTGTGGTGTTCTGTGAGAAACCCGTCAAGACCACTTTCTAAGAATGCTCTTGCTTTCTTCTTAAGAGAAGTTATTTCAGAAGCCCATGTGAATTGTCAGGACTCAGACACGGGAACTCTGAAAGTGAGAGCACATGAGATAAGAGCTGTAGCTACTTCTTTAGCTTTCAGGCACAATCTCTCAGTGCAAAAGATTGTGAATTCTACATTTTGGCGATGTAAGTCGATCTTCGCATCGCATTACTTGTCAGAATTGAAGACTGATTTTGACAATGGCAGTACCTTAGGGCCTTTAGTAGTTACTGACACGGTGGTGGGTGAGGAGAAAGAGGGGCAACCCTATCCGACTAACATTTTCTCCTTGAAGTTGGAAATTGAGTTTGGTTGCGTCGTCTGTAGGTACTATGTTGTTGGTTTAGGAGTACCTACAATCTTTTAATTTTGTGGTTGAAAGTTTTTAATTTTATATTTTGGTGATAGAGGTGATCCCTTATTGTTAATTTGGTTCTGCGCCCAGAGCAAGGGCATACTAAGTCTTGTCCGTCACGGCGTTGTCCTCTACGGCAAGTACTAACAGATTGTATCTGACACCCGGATCCTTTATATCCTGTCTATACAATCGAGGGATAAGCAGACTACAGAGGCAGTAACCGCTGAGTCAGCAATCCTTCAAGGTAAGGAACTAAAATTCATGTTTTTGATTTCTAACAATATATGTGGCTGACATGGTCCCACCTCCTCTAAAGGTGCCAATCAGCTATATGTAACTACCAGGTAAGTCCTATAAGTAAAAATGATATTTTTATGTTAAAATAAGGTTTTACTTATACTTACCTGGTAGTTACATGAGTAAACCCGCCCACCTCCCCTCTCATGTCAAGTGGGCTTAAAACTTAATGGGTTCTAGAACATTGTTGGGATAGTTCCTTGTTACCTATAGAGGGCGCTGGTAGAGGGATCACCTAGGTGTTTATAGCGCTAGCCCGAAATTTAAAATTCTGCCGCGCGTCAGAGACGACAGCTATATGTAACTACCAGGTAAGTATAAGTAAAACCTTATTTTATCATAAAAATATCATTTTGTTCATGAGACTTACCTGTCAGATATATATATAGCTGTATTCTCCGAAGTCGGACAGAATTTCAAAATTCGCGGCACACGCAGTGGCCGGGCAGGTGGTTAGTACCCATTCCCGCCGCTGGGAGGCGGGTATCAGGAACCATTCCCATTTTCTATTCAGATTTTCTCTGTCGCCGGACTGTCAACACCTGTTGTCAGTTCCTCCGCTATTTGGATTTCGAAATTTGTTGTCACTTAAGTATTTTGGTTGTTTTTTGGTATTTGACTGGATCTGTGTCTTGGCATATGCTCTTTGTGGACCGTTTTTGATTTTGCTTTTGACTTTTCTTATAATTAAGATGTCTTACCTCTAGCTATCAAGTCTGTAGCGTGGGTGAATGTAAGGTGAGGCTATCGAAGACTTCGATAGTTCCTCACTCTTTATGTATGATATGTAAGGGTGTTCAATGCTCTATGATAATCGGTATAATGAATGTGTGGGATTATCTGAGGGTGAGTGGAAGAAATATGAAGCCTATATGCTTAAATTGGAGCGTGATAGGCTGAGGAGATCTTCCTCCTAGAGTGCATCCTTAGATGGACAGTCAGGGTTTTCTCCTACTAGTAACCCTGTAGTAAATTTTAGTACTAACCCTGTAGTTTGTTGCTGCAGAAGGTAATACCCTGGCTCTCGTGTTGGAGTCAATGCGTGCTCTTGAAACTAAAGTGAATGCAATTCAAACGCAAAGAGTTAGTGCTAGTGCCCCTAGTGTTGTGGAGGGGGCGTCAGATCGGCCCTATAATGCCTCTAGGCCTGGACCTCTGTCGAACTCCCAGGGCCAGGGAGGGGGCATGTCGAAAGCCGCATGAGGGTTACGGGGCTTCCCACCGATCTGGCGTCCCTTCGCAGGTCCTGATGACGCTACCCAGGCTGCCAGGGATCGTGCACAGGCACGCATCCTGAAGGATTGCTTCTCGTCCTCCGACACGTCCTCCCGCCTCGGGTTGGAGCTCTCGGTTGGACTCTCGCCCTCTTAAGAGAAGCTTAGAGGAGAGGGCGCTTCACGTCCTCTTCCTCTAGACGTTTGTGCTCTTCCCGAAAGTTGTGTGGATATTCCTCCGCAGAAGAGAATAAAGTGTTTTTCGGATGATGACGCTACTCGACCCCTGTCGCGCTAAGGCAAGGGCTAGAGCTTCTTCCCCTGTGAGAAGGAAGTATCGTCTCTCGCCCCTTTCCTTCTCTCAGGTTCAGCCCTTCTCCCAAGAGAGTTGCTTCTCCAACGCGTAAGATTTTGTTGGGTTTGCAACAACAGCTGGATGCTCTCATGAACCTTTCAAGATTCGAAACTGCCTGTTAAGAGGTACAGACTTTCACCTTCGTCTCCTGCTTCGTCTTCCTCGTCTGCTAGATGTTTTGGGGCTTCGTCTGTCGTCTAGAGAGAGTGTTTAGTGGCTTCCTAATCGTCTTCCCCGATTTGAGGTGTTGGACTTTTCTCTTGTCTCGCGCCAGGAGCGCGTCTTGCTCTTTGTGCGCTTCTCACGCTCCATGCGTGCCTCACCTTGACGCTCGGCGCGCGCCTAGCTATGACGCTTCGCACGCGCCACGCTGTGACTCTCTTCTCGTACTTGCCATGGAGCCTCTCGCGCGTCCACGCCATGACGCTCCGCCTCTCACGCCAGTATAGCTTCAAGTCTTGTGTTGACGCCTCTCCAGTTGTACATCATGACGCACAACTACCCACTTCAACATCTGATGTCCTTCTTAATTTAGCCACGACTTCTTCGATCGCGGGAGTTCCCGCTTACGTATCGGCGAATCGGAACTACTTTCACCACTCACTCAAGACCCGCCAGCTGGGGAAGAACATCCTCTTTCGTCACAGCCTTTGGATGAAGAGAAACATCTTTCGTCTTCTTCTTCCTCTGATTATCAGACTCTGGCTATTTTACTTGAGGATCTGTTTCCTGAGACTTTTCAACCTTCGGTTCCTCTGCAGTTGTCTTTGTCTTAAGGGGAGCGTTTGACGAAAAAAAAATAGAAAAATCAAAATTTTCTGGGATATTTTATATATGGCATCATACATATCCTGACTATCTTCTCAGAAAGTTTTATTAAAAAATTCGCCATAGTTAGAAGTTATAAACAAAAACAGTAACCCTATCATAGACAAAATTACTTTTTTCGTATAATGTAATGATAATGTCAGTATATCGGTAGTAATTTCCTTTTAGCTATGAAATAATATCTAATGCGTTATATGGCAACCCTGTGGACCTAGTACGCATCAGCGAAAGCCAGGAATGCCGCAGGGCAGTCAGTGGCAGTCAGTCAGTAGCAGCTCAGAGCTTGACTAAGTAAGAATCGCGCTGCCCAACCTGAGCCGTGTTTTGACACTCGCTTCATCTAGCTTCATTTAGCGAAGTTATATTACTTTGCAAGTCTATTTTTTTTGGCTTTTCAAATATGTCATAAAAACATCAAACTGTGTAACAGCTAGCAAATAAATACACAGAGAAGCAAAAAATATCGTATATCTCAAAACTAAAGTTGTCGACATTCAAACTGCATCTCCTCCATAACGAATGCACCGATCTCAATGATACAAAAAGCAAACGAAAGCTAAATAAATTGCCTACAAACAAAGGGGCTTCCATGGGAAGCAACACGAGACCCGCACCACGAGAGAGAGTTTTTTCCGAAGGAATGTCACTTCAAGAGAGGTAGCAAGTGACTCCTTTCATCTCCAGACTCCATTAGCAACCAGGCTTCATTTTGCACAAGCCTGGAAAGAGTGAGGGGCAGACGTTTGGTCCCTCCTACTGTTAGAGAGAGGTTACTTGATTCCCTTCCTGTCTCCTCCTCCTTTGTTTTTTGTTTCCCAATTGCCATCCTGTCAAACAGAAAATTCTGTTTGACCTGCTCGAACAGATGTTCGAGCGGACAGCAGTGGAACAGGTCTTGGACTCGCTGTTCCCCAGGATTTTACTGCAGATTGTTTCTAGTCCCAAAACTTTCAGTAGGCTGGAGACCCGTCTTGGACGTCAACAGGTCGAACAACTTGGTCCGGAAGGAAAAGTTCAAGATGGAGACCTCGCAGTCAATACTAGGAGCCCTTCATCCCGGGGATTGGATGGTATCTTTGGATCTCCAAGATACTTATCTTCACGCCCCAATTCATCCACGTTCGATAAAGTATCTCAGGTTGTCTTGGGGACTAGATGTACCAGTTCAGGGCTCTCTGCTTTGGACTCTGCACAACGCCATACCACGTTGAAAGCACCGCTTCGTCTGATCAGCGAAGTTAAGCAACGTTGGGTCTGGTCAGTTCTTGGATGGGTGACCGCCTGGGAACACCAGATGCTGTTGGCGTCACATTTTGCTCCGAGGGTGTTTACACTTCTCATGAAAAACGTTGCGATGCAGTTGCACCTGTCGCACGTCAGGATCTCACTCTACTTGGGCGACTGGTTGATTCGAGCGTCGTCGTCGAAGCGAAGGTATCTGGAGGACCTTCAGTTGACTCTGCAACTCGTGAAGTCCCTGGGACTTCTGGTCTGTGGAAAAGTCGCAGCTGATCCCCTCACTGTCCATTGTGTCTGGGAATTCAGATGTTTTCAGCGGCTTTTATAGCGTCTCCGTCGCAAGAACGGCAACTTCTATGTACGAAAAAGTCTCGGCCTTCTTGGAAAAGGAAACATGCTCGGTGAGGGAATGAATGAGTCTGCTGGGGACCATTTCCTCGCTGGAGAAGTTTGTTTCACTGGAGAGTCTGCATCTCAGGCCTCTTCAGTTCTTTCTGTTGGAGAACTGGCAAAGCAAGGAAGACTTGAAAGAGGAATTGAGAATTCTTCCTTCTATAAAAGAGGATCTGTAGTGGTGGCTCGATCCAACGAAATTGCAGAAAGGGATCTCCCTCAAGCTTCTGAACCCCGACCTAGTGTTGTTTTTCCGACGGGTCACAACAGGTTGGGGGGCAACACTAGAGGGAGAGGAAGTGTTAGGAACCTGGAGAGAGGAACAGGTGTCCTGGCACATCAACTTCAAAGATTTGGCGGCTATCTTTTAGCTCTCCAATTCTTCGAGGTCCAAGTTTGCAATCGTGTAGTTCTAGCAAACTCGGACAATACTACTTGTTCCCTGTTCAGCCTTACAAGAGAGATTATTCTTTGAGCCTATGCTCGCAACATTTCGATTCTCACAAGTTTTGTTGCAGGGGTCGAAAATGTTCGAGCAGACCTGCTCTGTTGGCGCCATCAACTCCTGCCGAAGGAATGGACCCTTCATCAGGAGGTTTGCCAAGATTTTTGGAAATTTTGGGGTCGCCATCTTGTGGATCTTTTCACGACCTCAAGAACAGCGAGGCTCCTCTATAAAGCTCATCTGTACTTGACCCGGGGCCAGTTGCGATAGATGCTCTTCTCTGGGATTGGGCGGGAATAGATGTTTACGCCTTTTCCCCGTTCTAAATTCTGGGAGAAGTCATACGCAAGTTCAGTTCGGCCTCACAAGGGACGAGGATGACTCTCATCCCCACGTTTTGGCCTTCAAACCATTGGTTCTCGGAGTTTCTCTTCTGGTTGGTAGACGTTCTGAGGACCCTTCCTATGAGAGCAGACCTGCTCATACAAACCCACTTCGCGAGATATCTTCAATCTCCCGCTCTGAACCTGACTGCTTTCAGACTATCGAAACTTGGTCAGAGCGAAGGGGTTTTTCTGGCCAGGTGGCACGGGCCATCGCTAGAGCCAGAAGTTCTTCATCTAAAAGGATATATCTAGCGAAGTGAGCAACCTTCAAAGGTTGGTGTAGAAAGAAGGGCTTTTCCTCTTCCTCTATCACTGTGAGCCAGGTTGCGGATTTTCTCCTTTACTTAAGAGAAAAACTCGATATAGCAGTTCCGACTATCAAGTGTTATCGGAGCATGCTTTGATTGTTTTTCAGACACAGAGGATTAGATTTGTCTGACAATAAGGACCTCCACGATCTTACGAGCTCTTTCAAGACGTCCAAGGTTCCTCAGCTAATTCCCCTGCTTGGAACTTGGACGTAGTGCTCAAGTTTTTGATGTTTAGCCCTTTTGAGCCTCTCCATTCTGCATCTCTTAAGGATGTTACTCAAAAACGGCATTCCTCACGGCTCTGGCGACGAAGAGAGTGAGTGAGCGAGTTCGAGGCCGTCATGTGGGCTTCAAGGAACACAATGCTGTCTATTCTTTAAGCCCTAAGTTCTTGGCTAAGAATGATAGGTCTTCTAACCCTTGCCCTAGACACTTTGAAATTAAAGGTTTAGCAGACCTTATTGGACAGGAACCTGAGGGAGTTCTATGTCCAGTTAGAGCTCTCAAGTACTACCTTAAAAGAACACAGGACACTCGTGGTCCCTCGGATAATTTATGGTGTTCTGTGAGGCAACCAGTTAAACCTATGTCGAAGAATGCACTGGCATTCTTCATTAGGGACGCGTCATTAAGGACGCACACTCTAGTTGTGACGACTCCAACTTCAAGTTGTTGAGAGTTAACGCTCACGAGGTGAGGGCAGTTGCTACCTCCATGGCGTTCAAGAAAAATATGGTGCTCAGTGACGTTCTCAGTGCCACATTTTGGCGAAGTCAATTCGGTGTTTGCCTCTCACTCTTGGCAAGATGTTTAGGTAGCATACGAAAATTGCTTTTCGCTGGGACCATACATTGCTGCTTCAGCAACCTTGGGGACAGGGGGTAACTCTGATCCTATCCCCTTTTTAATTGTGTTTTTATGGTTGTTGGGTCGACTACTGGAGGCAGTCTTCCCAATCCTTTGCAAACTAACGCTTTAGGTGTTGGTTAGGTGGTTAGTAATGCTCTTTTGTCCTCTTTGTATGGTCTATGATCTAGTCACATTGTGGTCACGCCCCTGTTGACAGATCATCTAGAAGTCGCCAGCTATATAGGTCACTACCTCGCTGGGGTCTCTAGTAAAGCAGAAGCAGACTAGAGTGACAGTAACCACTCAGTCAGCTACGCTATCAGATAAGGAACCAAAATAATTTTACCAATAATTGGTTTTTCCCTAATTCTTGGCTGTCTCTACCCCCCTCCAAAGGTGGTATTCAGCTATATATATATCTGACAGGTAAGTCTCATGAACAAAATGATATTTTAATGATAAAATAAAGTTTGTTCATACTTACCTGGCAGATATATATATTCATATTGCCCTCCCTCCTCCCCTCAGGAGTCAGTGGCGTTAGAAAATCTGAATAGAAAATGGGAATGGTTCCTGATACCCACCTCCCAGCGGCGGGAATGGGTACTAACCACCTGCCCGGCCACTCGTGTGCCGCGAAATTTTGAAATTCTGTCGGACTTGGAGAATACAGCTATATATATATCTGCCAGGTAAGTAGGTAAGTATGAACAAACTTTATTTTATCATTAAAATATCATATCATGCCTGCCTCATGCCACCCCTCAATCTGTACCTGGACCGAAAGGCAAAGTGGAATGTTTACATGCGGGCACCTACCTGGCAGTAGTTACTGCCTAACCACCTTGCTCAAGAGTTTAACGGCCGTTTCCAACCTATGCCTGAAAGTAATCCCTAATGTAAAGGACCTCAGGTTTGTATAGTTAGGAAAAATACAATTTACTTTAAAAATTATTTGTTCCGAAACAATATACAAACCCTCGGTCCTCTACATTAGGATTACTTTCAGGCCTTGGCTGTAAACGGCCGTTGAAACTTCAAACAAGGTGGTTAGGCAGTTAACTACTGTCCAGGAGGCGGGGGTACCGCCTGACCGGATGTAAACATTCCAATTTACTTTCGGCTGTCGTAGACTGCGGACATTGTTTCTTCGCTCTCTGCCTGACTGCTCTCTTTTCTCCCTTTTTGGTTGGAAAGTCCTTGATTTTTCTTAATTGTGAAAATGTGGACAAGCCTTCTAAGCCTTCCTATCCCCAGCGTGTGTGTCCCGGGGTAGGAGGCAAGAAATGTAACTCATTTAGATCTAGCATCGACGTGGACCCACACTCTCTCTGCCCATCTTGCAGGGGGCGTGTGTTCACGTGACGCTCCTGGTAGTGAGTGTTGCTCTTGGTCCCCCGAGCAATGGAGGAAGTTCGAAGGGAGGAGACGCTACCGTCGTAATCTTGCCAAGGAATCGTCTGAGGGTAATACGCCCCCGACGACTCCGGTGATGGCTAATGTGTCGGGTTTGTTTCTCCCTCCCGGCGAGCTTCCCCTGCTTGCTCCCTCTCCTGCGGGTGAGGACTCCCCCTCCCCTCCCTCATTCGTTTCATCGGGTGTGGAAGGGCGTGGGGGAGAGGTGGAGTGGGACATCCTCTCTGGGGTCTCTTCTCGTTCTGGAGGGGAATTTTTTCCTCCAGAGCGAGCGGAGGCTTCCCAGCCTAACCCGACTTTTGCTGCAGGTTTTGGGTTGGATAGCAAGGCGTCAGACTTATCGTCAACCTGACTACACCTGCACCTACCTGGCGTTCTGTCACTGGAGGGTCTGGCGTCACATCTGTCCAGCGCTCCAGTGACAACTCACACCGCAGCGACTCTCACCACCACCTCTGTCACCATGTTAGGTTTTGCCAAGCTCCCCATGTCGGTGGCTTCGCACTTGGATACCCGGGTCTCGGCTGCCCCTGCCGTACGCCACGCAGTACCGCTGCCTCCTGGGATCCTGGCTCCGTTCTCGCGACCGGGCCCCTCCTTCATGGTGACTTCTACTCTGCCTTACGTGACTATCCCTGCCCCCATTGCTGACCCTGGCCCGATCACGGCAATGGTTCCGGCTCCTCGCTTCTCTGTCCAGCCCAGCACTTCGTCTGTTTCTCTCCCCATACCTTCGACCCTGGCGCGCCCGGCCTGGCTGCCCGCGCTCCACCTGTGCCTTCAATCCCGGCCCCACCTCCTTACATTCCTGGCTGCCACGCGGTTGCTCCCGCCCAGGTAAGTGCTGGCCTGAGCACCGCGTTCTCTGCCCGGGATGCACCTACAGCTGCAGCCCCTCCGACTGCTCCTGATTCATCGGCTGCGCTTGCTTGGTTAGGGGACTTGACAGTGATCCTGAAGAAGATGGTGAAGAAGAAGAGGTCTAGGAAGGTGTCGTCATCTTTCTCTTCGTCTTCGTCATAGTCTTCGTCTGCTGCCTCCTCTTCTTCTCCCGAGGCTTCGCGGCCGATGAAGAAGTCTGTCCCCCCCCCAAAGAAGTCTCGCACCAAGACTTCCAAGGGACTGCCTCCTTCCACAGGGAAGGCAGTGGGATCTCTTGTCGGCTCTTCCCGATCCACAGATCAGGGAACTGCTGCCCTGGCCTCCAGGTCAGTCACATCGGGAGCCAAGGGTGTGCAGACCAAGGTCCGCAACCCCCCCCCCCTGCTGTGCCTAAGAAACCTGCGTCCAAGGCCAGCGAGTCCATGTCGGACACTCGTATGCGAGTTGCTCCGAGTACCCTGGTCTCCAAGGAGACCCAGGTACCCCAGGCTGATACGGGAGAAACTTCTCGCTGTACAGACTAGGGCATGGGGCGAGAGAAAGAGTCCGGGCATGCAGGTGCTCCAGCTCTTCCTGCTGGCACTTCTGTGAGTGCCAAGTCAGGTTCCCGTGACCGATCGCCAGGAGAGGCGGAGAAGAGGTCCCCTGCTTAGTCTTCCCGAGAGGCTATGGTCTCGAAGAAGACTGGGGCGCGTCTAGAGGACAGCCAGCCTGGCTTCGGGGAAGAGAGTGCGCGGCTCTGCTTACGCGAGCCGCTCCGCTCTCCTTGGGAGACTGCTTCGCCTAGGCGAAAGCACTCTCGACCCGGGCTGCTGTCACCACCACGGGTTGGTGACTGCTCCCGGCCCACTGCCCCTGCTGGTTCTGCCAGCAAGGTCAGTGGGAGCGCCTGATCCTCCTTGCCTGTCCCCTCCGCCTCTTCAGTTCCTTCCAAGGGGCGCGAGTCGCACAGGAAGAATTCTGGCGAGTTTTCTCCTCAGAGTTCTACCTCGTGGGTGTACGAACCTGGCTCGGTCCTTGGCTCGACCAGGTCTTACGCCCGCGTGGTGCAGGAGGGATCATGGGGGTCTGCCGAGGTTCTCCCTCCTGCAGGGAGAGTAGATCGGGAGGACCGCACTCTGGAGGGACTCGAGGGTCCTCTGCTCAAGGATGCGGACACCCCCAATATACAGAGGACTTTTGCAGAGGTTATTGCGCTGATTCGTCAGCACAACGACCTCGGGGAAGGGACCACGGCCTCAACTGTGGATCGTCCTTCGCGCCTCGAATTCTTTTGGGGACCCAAGAAGGAACCCAAGGCTTTGGTGGGGCTGCCGTGGTCCACGCTTGCCGAGGGGGTCCTCGACCAGGTGAATAGTCTTGTATTTGGGCAAGACAGTTCACTTAGGTCGAGTCGCTCGGATAAGCTTCTTCTTCTTCTCCCCCCCCCCCCCATCTGCCTCGACAGAAGCGCTTCTACACTCCAGCTGTAGGGGCATTGCCAACTAAACAGGTTGACCGGGACTGGATCCGGGTCTGACGTTGCAGCAGCTTACTGCAGAGAGCATCTCCCTCTCCCAGCAAGAAGCTGCAACCCTGGAAGCCACCGCCATGGCGGCCTTCCAAGCAGTCTCCTGGCTCGATCTGTGGTCCTTCACAGTATCGAGGGTAGCTGCTTCCTCGGGCGCTATCATGCCTGGGGAGGACTCTGTGCTTGGCTCTTTCAATCTATTAGGAAACAAGGCAGCCGCTCCCGATTTTCGGAAGTCTCGTGGGTAGCTCGAATTCTTTGAATCACGAGCGCTCTCCTTACGAGAGGCACATGACGAGAGAAAGTGCCGAGACACCCAGGTGTCTGGTTGCTGGGACACCCAGGTGTTGGTGTGCCACAACGCCAGGTGTCTCGATACTGCCCGCCAGCTGCTTCTGTTGCTTGGCTGGGCTTCGTTCTTGTGTCTCGAACTTTAGGGTTCGAGCATGCAAAGATAGCAGACACAGAATTCCCCGTTGAACTTTCTTCTCGAGGGGCCTCGGCCTCGAAGGAGTTTAGAGTTCGGGAAACTAGCAATTGTTCACAGCAGACGAGTCCGGCCTGCCCAGTTATGATTGTGTTCGCACAATTGGCTCGGCTCGGCCCCCAACGCACTTACGAGACTGGCTCGGCTCGACTTGGCTTGCCAGACTGGCTCGGCTCGGCTCGACTCGACTCGGCTTGGCAGACTGGCTTGGCTCGGCTCGGCTCGCCCTGCCTGCCTCCCAGTCTGCCGCATACCGACCAGCTGGATTGCGTTCGCGTGATCGGCTCGGCTCGGCCCTACTCGGTTTTTTCCGATTCGGGTTCTCGGCTATGTTCGAGTGAACTTTTTTGCTCTTCCCAGGAAAGTGGTTTGCCACGGCACAAGTGCTCTTCTTTCCCCGTGTGGCAGTAATCTCCTTCGGTTGATTATCGCTCACGGTCCGCCTCTCCTGCTAATCATACTGGAAGGACAGGTAGGGATACTCTTTTCTCCTCACCTGTTCTCTTCTCCTCTCAGTTGTTGCGAGAGGCGCAAGACGGACAGAGAGAGCTCCGACGAAATTTTCTTTTCGGAGTTCGGCTGCCTGGCGTGCTTTGGGTATCGGTCCCCCGATTCTCTCGTATTATAACCAGGCAGCCGAGTAGGGTTTCATGGGATCTGTCAAGGTCTCCCTCCAAAGGGAGAGGTACAGGAGTTTCATGCATCGGAAACAGCGAGGGTCTTCCTCTTCAAGTTACTATCACCCCCGTGTTCTCGGGGAACTTCGCGCTGATTCGTCGGAGCGAGGATCCCCAGGACAGGACCGCGGCTCCCCCAATGAATAACCTTAATCACTTGCAACCCTTGAAGTTTCCGAGGGGCCGAGAGTGTCAGGGACCGCCGCGGTCCTGGCTTCCGAGAGCGTTCTTGACCTGATGAATTCTTTTCTTCGATGGAGTTAATTCAGGTCGAGACACCAAACTTCCACCCCTGCCTCGACAGAATATGAATTCTTCTTGCCTGGGAGGGTCTTGCCGACTGCAGTTTTTTGGGCAATTCTGGTGCTAAGAAGGACTTTGTCCCACCGGATCTCTGGTTTCGTAAGTCCCGAGTTGGCTCGACCCTGGGAATGAACCTTTACTTGGTTCTGCCTTTCTCTTTCAGAGATTTGCCAGATACCCGGTAATCAAGGTTCCCACCAGGGCACTGACTTGTCCTTTGGACAATGGCCAAGAACTTTGGGTCTTAGTCATCACAACTCGACCTTGAGTTCAAGCCAGCCCCCCTCAACTCCTTAGCTAAGAAGTCGTAGGCTTCAGAAAAAGATTGCAACTGCTGATGCCTGGACGAAATGATACTTATCGAGTCTCTGGAACTGGCAGCGACATTGCCGAGACCTGGGAATGGATCCCTTCAGGAGAAGTATCTATTTCCCTTAGGTCTCGGCAATTCTTTCCATCGAACTTTCATCCCACCACCTCTCCCGTGCTCCCGATTCGGGAAATGCCAGCCGGCTAGAGGTAATTGCCTCAGTACCCTCTCATCTTGCAGAAGCTTCCCCATGGTGGAAAATGGAAGTCTGCTTCCGTTTCCCCGTTCTTTCCTCTTCTATGTATGAGGAAAGAGTTAGGCTAATGCTTGATTGAAGGAACCTTCGGATATGCTTGCATATTCCCCTCACATCTTGTGTCTACTTACGGATTCACAGATTGAGGAATAGGCACACACTGGTAAGACCTTGTCTTGAATTTGTGTGACCGAGACGATTAGTACCTTCTCGTCACCGTCCTGGGCTCAGGGCAGCCTTTTGGCCGTCCGAGGATTGAGGATGGGTTTTGCGGCACTCACTGGTTTCGTTGAACAACAAAACCACAGTAGTGGCATTTGTCGATAAACTGGAGGCAATCGTTTTTTCCCCCTGTTTCATCTCGACATTTGAAGGTACTCGAGTGTTGTTCTATTGCACACTCGACAGCTCAGTTAACCAGATGCATTTCTGGTGGGGATGTATTGGTAGGCAAGCCTGGCCTCGGGTTTGAGTGATTGCGACGGAACATGCTGCTCACTCTTTCTTCACGAAGGTTCATGCAGAGACTGCTGGACTAAGAAATCCCTACCGTCCTTCTGTTGCCTCCCTGCACACAAGTCGGTTGTGTTTTCTCGCTCCTTCATACCAGACCAGGGGCCGCTCTGTTGATGCATGCTGTCTTTTGGTGAAAACTCGATATCGACGTTTTTTCCCTCCGTATTTGTCCGCTTTGCTAGGGGTTCACAAACATTGCTCACCCCGAGTTACAGACAAATACTTGAAGACTTCGCCTTCATCTGACCTGATTGCCGAGGCATCGAGAAGAATTCCGCTTGACCCATCCTCCTGTGCAGCTACACAAGAAGCGGTTCTTGAGGCAGTACATCCCTGTGTGTTCAGGACTGGGAGACTTTCCAGCTTTCCTTGCAAGCACAGACTTTCTCACCGAGCGGCAACGGATATAGCTGGATATCCCTTGAAGCCCTGTGCAACACTGTCCCAGGGACTGGATCCGTCTTCGCTGGTGGTGTCGTTGTCGGAACTTCTTGTCGGGTCAGAGTCGCTCGTCAAGTCTGGACTTCCTCGTCTTCTCCGCCGAGGGTTGCTTCTCTCCCTTTCATTTGTGAAGAACGTAGGCCCTTGCGACTTAGTCTTCTATCTGAGGTAGCCTTCGTCTCCTCAGTCGAGAGTTAGCTACGGACGAGAAGCTTCTTCAGTCATGGTCTCCCAGGGAACTGTTTCCTGGGTGGCATGCGACTCTCGTTTAGGGTTCTTGTCCGTGCTCTGCACTCGCCCTACGAGAGTCGTCGGATAGAGATATGCCCTCTTAGGTCCATCTCTCAATCTCTCATGTTACCCTGGCCTTGGCGTAGAAGATGGAAGAACAGGGATGGGGATCATACCTCGACTCCTTCTGGGATGTCGTAGGTGGACTCCGAATCCATTGGCATCGACTGTCGGGTTCAAGTCCTTCTTGTTCCCCTCCTCCTTGGACTTTATATCGATGATCCAGATCATTCTTTACTTTGTCCTATTGGGAGCTGTGGTACTTTTCGAAAGGTTCGACATTCCTAACCTGGATGTCGTCAACGTTTTCGCTAGTACTGTCTCTCCCAAGGAAGAAGTGTCTAAGGACACATCTTCCTCCTGACTTCGTGAAGCGATCAAAGGAGGTACTTGGCAGCTGACGACGACGATACCGGTACCTTTCACCCGAGAGCTCACAAAGTTGATGGCTTGGTCCATCCCTCACATTCCGGAAGAATATGTCGGTACCACAGGAGCTGAAGGCGGGTGTGTGGTCCCAACAGACTACCTTCACCTCCTTCTACCTCCGGGATGTTGCACACAAGTTCTTGGACACTTTTTCCTTGGGTCCTGTGGTAGCTGCTCAACAAGTTGTGTAGCTTATCCAGCTCCCCTAACGGGACAGGTTGCATCTCGCCTATGTTGTACAGGTGTGATTGGGAGAATGAATGTTGAGTGACTGGCCTCTCTTCTTTCTCCCCATCCTGGCTCTCTTCCCACGGGCAGGGAGCGGACATGCTGTTACAAGCTGGACCGGGCGATCGAGGCAGAGAAGCACTTAACGGGAGCTCCCATTCTATTTCCGTTCAGGTTAATAGAAGCAACCCCACTCCTTCCTCTTGCAAGGGGAGGAAGGAGACCATGACTATGAGACAAACCCGATGCTTGTATTTGCCTTATTGTCATCCAACATCAAATTCTTCCTAGCCTACTTTGCATGAACTGACATTTCCTCTTTCATGCAAAGGGACCCAGAAGTGTGACAACTGATCCTGCGTTTCTTACAACCCGATCTTTTGTCAGAGGCAGCTTTTCCCTTCCTCGCTCTCACGACCAGGAAGGGAAGACAAGGTGGTGAACTCCAGTCAGTTCAGAGAGACTTTATCAGATTCCTCCCTCCAATCAGTGAGTCTCCTAATGTAAAGGACCGAGGGTTTGTATATTGTGTCGGAACAAATAACAATTTTTAAAAGTAAATTGTAATTCTCCTAAGTATACAAACCCGAGGTCCTTTACACTTTATGCCCACCTCATGCCACCCCTCAATCTGTACCTGGGCCGAAAGGCAACCTGGAATGTTTACACCCGGGCAGGTGGGTATCCTCGCCTACCTGGAGGTAGTTACTGCCTAACCACCTTGCTCAAGAGTTTAACGGCCATTTCTAGCCTATGCCTGAAAGTAATCCCTAATGTAAAGGACCTCGGGTTTGTATAGTTAGGAAAAATACAATTTACTTTTAAAAATTGTTATTTTTATAATAAAATAAGGTTTTGTATATACTTACCCAGTAACTGCATGATCGGAGCCCACCCACCGCCTCCCTTTGCTCGGACTTCCATAAAGGAACTGAGCTCTTTGCTCTGTTGTACCTTCTCTTACACCTGAAAGTGGGCGGGGCATGTTGCCATAGCCAAAACAAACTAGCGTGACCTGCGATTTCAAAATTTTAAGCTGGAGTTTCAAAGAAACCAATAGTTATGTAATTACTGGTTAAGTATATATAGAACCTTATTTTATTACAGAAATGTCATCTTAGTGATTACCAAATTCTGAAAGAAAGTAACTCTGGTAGGCGATAGTATCCCAGCCTTTCTTGATTTTCCTGTTCAGTTTGAGAGCACAGTTTGGTTCATGAAATATTTATTGGGTCAGGTGTCTACTCGGTTTCTTATCAAACCCTATTAGAAATTTTGCTGTTTTCTTGAAATGAATAGTTCCTCATGGGACGGGTGGGTATCGCTCTCAGCTGGCACTCTCCTGCTCCCTCGTTCGATTCCCCGACCGGCCACTTAAGAATGAGAGGAATTTATTTCTGGTGATAGAAATTCATTTCTTGTTATTATGTGGTTTGGACTCCACAATAAGCTGTAGGTCTCATTGCTAGGTAACCAATTGGTTCTTAGCCACTTAAAATAAATCTAATCTTTGGGCCAGCCCTCTCTAGGAGAGCTGTTAATCAGCTCCTCAGTGATCTGGTTAAACTGAGGTATACTTCACTAGAAATGAATAGGATTTTGCAAGAGGTTGGTCACCAGATGTCAGAGAATTGACAGAAAGGGGTTTGCAGCTCATGATCAGAGTGTTATTGGTAAAATTTGAGTATCTATAAGACTCCTTGTCCTGGTGGGTTGGCTGAGCTGTCCAGGACTGTTGATGGCCATTTTTTATGCCAAATTGTCAGTCATCAGGTCATGACCACATTGAATTGATTGTGGCTCCCTCCTCAATTTCCACATTCCAGCCTCCTTCCTTCAAGGTGAGATGGGTTAGCCTGCCACACTTGTCCTTTCTGAGCGAGGGAACCCTGGCAGAGGATGAATTATATCATGAAAGACACTGCTGAAGACAGGCATGTTTTCAGTAACGGCCACATAACTCGAACTAAGTGCACAAAAAACTGGTCGTGAAGTATTGAAGTATACCACTTGTGATCGACAAAGTGTGCAGTTTCCAGTAAGGCAAAAGATTCATGTCCTCTATACAAAGGATATGTTTGAATACTTACTTTTGTGGGGTGTACTCTTGATGAAGGCATGCTTTCTCAACAAGATATTTTTCCATTGGTGAACTTATCTTCAATTTGCACCAACAAGGTTAATTATTGCAAAGTTCCTTGAAAGAATGAGATTGACAGCAGAATTTTGTGTACGGGTAAGATGGAGTGACTCGGAACCTTATTGCCTTCATCATTTCTCACTTTGATTACTGAGTTATTGGGTGGAAGAATCAGTGTAAAATTCAGTTCTGTTGTAAAGTAAAGGTAGGATTTGGTTTCTGTCTTGTACAGTTGCTAAGAATCTCAAGTAGTTTTAGGTAAGCGGCATGCATTTGAAGTACAGTCAGTTTTTGCGTATTGCACCACACTAATCCTCTTTAAGAGCAACAGGTGATTGAGCCTTTGGTAAGTGTGATATTTAACAAAGTTATATTCAAAGCCCTTTTGCATAGAGTACAAGTTTTAAGTGGAGTTAGTACGCATTAACTTTTAAGCACAGTAACTTATGTACATGATATTTTGTACCCGGATCTCTTCCAAATTTAAACTAGTTGCCTAGTTTTTGTACTGCGTTGTGTATGATCAGGTGGTGTGTAGGTAAATTGTCTTGATCAGCCCATGATCAGAACATACTGTATTCAGGAAGTTTTTAGGCCATGTCAGATATGCAAGTAAGGCTTCTGTACCGATTATGTCGTTCGCAGGTTCGCAACTGTGTCTGCTACAAGATGGTCCCTGAATGTCATTGTCATCAAACAGTGGGGGAGACAAGAGCGAAAACCCCTTGAGAGAAAGAAAAAGGAAGCAGCCACCCACCTTGAAGTGTACGGGAAGATAAGACAAGACCCATGATAACCAGAAGAAGAGAGAAATCTCCCTAGTGGCTTATTCGACTGAGACTTACTTTGTCATGGGTGAGTGTGAAGGTGTTTAATGAGAAATCTTGTAGCTTCCCATGTAGGAGGCTAGCACTTTCAGTGCACCCCGTATAACCCGTATGGTGCACTGTAGGCTTTATGAAAGGTTATGTGCAGCGTCCCTCTTCACACTGCCTTAAGCACTGAGTAGCTGAAACTGCCCCAGTCCTTGGCTTCATAACCAGATCTTTATAAATCAATCCAGCCAACATATAGCTTTTTTGGGGGGAATGTAGTCAAGGTTTGCTCTGTTTATTTCTTGAATATGCAAACGACAGTAGGGAAGAGAAGATTAGGAGCCGTAAGTAACGGCGGTACTTAGTATATATCACAAGTCTTACAGTTTATGGAGTTTCTAAAAGATTGCTCCCAAGGTTAATGTAGTTACTGATAAAATGAAGGTTGTCCATACAAGGATGTTACATGGCAGTTTGATTCTGGGTGTAGAGTGAAATGATTGTATATATGAATAGCCTTTTCGTCTATGGATTCTGTGAACGGGAGATTTTTGTCAGGAAAGAAACTCAGATCTGTTCCTTGTTTTGGTACACTGTGGGCTTTACTTAAGGTTCTTAGGCCCCCAAACTGCAACCCCTTCCAGTCAAAAAGTCCACCCCAATCGAAAAACAAGAGGGCGTTAGTTCATCACTCACAACCAAAAGTACCTCTTCCCATGCTCCAACCTGTCCTTTGCCCAGTCCATGCAAAATCTACGCTCAACATTTCCTGTACACACTTCCATCTCCCTGCCCACTCTTGCACTTACAGACGAAACTTGGGCTCCAGTATCAACCAGACCACGATATTCATTCCTGTGCATGTCAGCCACTGCTGTCACCCCACAACTCTTCTCTTGTACTACACTTTCTTTGGAATCAATTCAGTCACCTCTTTGCATTCCTTATCCCCACTTTCTTTTGCCAAACCTCATCTTTCCTCAGACTCATGCGCACACTTATGTCCCTTCTTTTCCACAACCCAGCTGTAGTGTACCCCACTCAAACACTGCCAGTGCAGTGCATACTCACTCAACTTTGACATTCTCTGCTTGATACATTAGGGTCTCCCCACTTCACACAAAGCTTTGAGCTCTCTAACCTATGCTCTAAGCTTCCGCATTCCAATCTTTTTGGGGTTCTCACCCACTTTGTCATCACTTGTGTTCTCAAGTCACCTGCAGGTGCCGAACTCATATCTCCGAATCATCACATACCAAATCTTTCAGTCCATTCAGTCGCTTTCAAACATTGGATCACCACCTTCCTTACTCTCTTTCAATACAACCAATCCCCTCAGCAAATACTCAAGGTTGATGCTGTCTTCCATAGTACCTTTCCCACTCCCAGGTATTCCAGGAATCATATCAGCTGTCACGTTCCTTCCTCCTGGCACATACAGAACTCAGTCATAAAATGAAACTCACTCAA